>NC_047579.1:19198441-19493441 GCF_011004845.1 Esox lucius | reverse complement strand
CATGAATCTTGGCCACTGTAGGGAATAGAAAAATACTCGTTTGTTATACAGCATTTCAATATTGATTACATTTCGACCTATGACTGAATATTTTCATTAAAAAATATAATGTTTTTTTAAAATGTTTTTATTCAGAATTAACATTTGGGGAAATGTGGTGTGCTTGTGTGGGTGTGCATGTCAGAGAACTCATCACAGTCTGTGCCAGTGACCCCTGACCTACGGTGCAGGCCTAATTCCATCAGAATGCATTTGGTAAGCCTAATGGTAGTGGGAAAGGTAAACAGATCTTTTCCGACCTGTAGACATTGTTAGACTTGTTATAACTTGACTGGTTGTTATTACACATATTAATGTAGGATATTACATTAAAAAAGGAAAACATATTTAGATGTGTCTTTCTTTTGCTGTAACATTAGTCATTTAAAAGGTTATTTGTTATAGTACATACAATTTCAGTCGAATTATTTGTAATCTATTCTGTTGTATTTTCATCATGTTAAGGTTGAATAACCACAGATTTGTGGCTTCAGTAAGGTTTACAGAGGTGAACAAGTTCAAGAGTTTGTCATATCTCAAAGTTGGAATAGTTTATTACTGCTTTATTACTAGATGTAATCACAGATGTTAATATTATTAGAATATGTAAAACACAGTCAAATTATTAAAGGAACATACACATTTTCAAGCTTATGGATTGCTTTTTGTACAATCAGAAAGCCACGCCTCTAATAAGCCACACCTCCAATCAGATTGGCTGCCACCTCTACAATACATTATTAGAAAGATTCTAAATTAAATGTTAAAACCTTGACACATGGGTTCCTCAATTATAATTTTTAGAGGTTTCTGAAGGAAACGTTTTGACCTGGAAAGGTTCAGCAGGCGGGGCGTGGCAGTTTTGTGCTTCAAAAGGTTGTTCCGGGCATTAGTCTGAAAAAACATGCCCTCACGCTTCCTCTCTCCTCTGAGATCCTTGTCCTCGTGCACGCAGCGGAGACCTATGGTGGGGCACAAATGTGGAGTGACTGATTTATTTTGAAACAGACCAGTCTTACGATAGGTATTGTCCCTGGTCCATGAAGCGGATCTGATTGACAGTCTTTCCAACTCCCACCCACATCCAGCCAGCAGGAATGGCCCATTTATCGCCACATAGCCCAACGGGAACAGACGTAAACCCATAGGCCTACCCTGTTTCTTAATATCTGAATCAGGAACAAGAGTCAAATTATGACACATACCGGAGGGTATAGGGTAATAAGAGCACATGCAATGTGTGCTGTAACCCCTCATGCTTGTCACGGTGCATATACAACACGCTGCTAAGGCAGGCCTAAACCTACAAAAAAGAACTGCTTTATTGCTGCAATGGGTAACCAAAACTGAAACATTCAAATAATAGCCAAACAATACCCCTGTTATTCTTAGGATATGTTTTATTTTGTATCACCTGCGTTATGACCATGCACAAATAAATCCCACGCATTGTAATCATGCCTGTGAATCCCAAGTCAAAATTATACAACTGAAAATCAACATTTTACTGTGGGAACGATAAGGTGTGGTCTGGTTTGTAGAAACATTTTGAGTAAGTGTGAATCCGTCATTTGAATTTCCAGCCGGTAGGCTATATTGGGATTGTTGATAAGAACATTAATAATGTATAAATTATTTAGTTTGGCACATATTTTTGACTGCCCTCTTTTATTAAAACCTTGGATGGGACGTTTTATCGCATTTAAAACATCAAGTTAGTATACATAAAGACATTATATAAATATTGAGCAACCGTCAAAAGTAGGCCTAAGGAGTCCAACTGACCTGCTTATCTGCTACTGCCATCATGGCACGTTATAACTGAGGTCTCAGTTACAGGTATTGGCACTAGTTTTAACATTAATCGGACCATAAATGCTTATACAGGCTACATGTTAATTGGTATAATAAGCCTTATAAAATGCTGCATTGATAATAATGCATGCAACCACAGTCAGTGCTGTGGTGAATCTCGGCTCATATGAACAGGCTAGACAAGGAAAAGACAAGTCATTGTGAGCCTGAACGAGGCCTATGTCTGGAACCAATAACTGTCTTGTTTATTATGTTTTCCTGTTTAATTTCAGACGATTAGGCTTATGCACTACAGAGTAAAATGATAATGGTTACAACCTTGACATACATGAACAATATTGCAAAGGTGTGTTTATAATCAAAAATACAAATGCTATTTCTGAAATATCAAGGGAGGATCCCAATGAATTAATCATTTAATTCACAATTTATATAATTGCCATTGTCTGGCTTTGACATGCCTACTTTAAATTAATAGGTGAAAATATGGGGCATACTAAATATTTATTTGATTAAAAATACAGGTACTGTATAGTGCTTCTGTGCATGTTTCATTAGAAGTAATTTAAATGTGTTACTTTCCATCATTCTGTCGAGGCAGAGTTGCTAACAGACCGTTTCAAAATATGTCTGCAGTGCACGTATTGTTTTTTTTTTTACTGGAAAATTAAAGCACTGTTATTAGATGTTAGGCTATATGCCTACCCACTAACAAGAAACTTGGGAGGAGATTATTATTTTTTTTTTTAAATGAGTATTTTTTGTTATACACAATTGTTTTGAGCTGGATCTATAGAAACGACCAAACATTTCTATAGAAGCTCCCGAAGTGACTCTCGCGACTAGGCTACTCTCGTTCTATCAGGACAAAGGGCTGGAGAACCGCATGAGTTATCCTAAAACACGAACAATTAATCTCAGTGTAATCGATATTTCAGCACAAGTCGAGTTATATACAACTCAACAATCCTTGGAAATGTCCAAGTCAAGTATTATCTTCCACTGCATGTTAGAAACTGTATTACAAACTTTTAGCTTAGACCTCGTGTTTTGTAGTTATTTCTACATTTTCGATGTCCATACATTTAAGCACAGCCTAGTTTGCATAATACCCCTAGCCCACAACCCGGTTTAAACAGAAGACCAAAATCCCCCAAAACAACTAGTCAATTAGAGTACTTAAATCCACAAATCAGCATTTTGAATTTTTTATCACCCCAGAATTGGAAGCAAATATGCTGTTCCATAAGGCGCCTATATCAATGTCGTGTAGCAGCATGTTTGTGTTAAAAATGATGTCATTTAATTTAGATTTAATTTTCTTTTTAAAGATCGACATAGATGACTTAACTTTGGTAAAGCGTGATTTCGCATGGCCATTAAAGGCAAACACAATTTGTATTTAACGTTTGACCTCTAACTTCTTCTAACTTTTTTCTTCTCTGATCCCTCTTGATGATCCTTTTGGTCATTGGCTGATCTTTCAGATGACCTGGTTAGTAGTTTGATCACAACTAGGTCATTAACAGGGATCAGCCAAATCCGTCCGTGCTGGAAAAGGCATTATAATTGCACAGTCACTCAAACGATTCCTCTTTCCATCTCTATGAAATTGTAGAGCACATTTGCTCTCTTTACCTTTAAGGTCACCGATCCAGGGAGCGCTGACGTCATTCGTAACCCCTTCATTACCAATAGAGAGGGAGAAGATAGACTGGTAGACCAGTGCTTCTATTTCCTGTCTGTCAGGCACTTGGGAAAAAATATTCTGAATTCAAATGGAGTATATTACCTTTGCCTTCAAATACAAATACATAGTAAATGTATTTAAAAAGCAGACTAGATAAAAAATGGTTATGGTAGCAGGATATTACATCCAAGAAAGTAGGCTAAAAAATGTTTTTTTTTTTTTTCAAATGATGATTTATTTGATAGTATAATCCAAGTGTTTTACTCAAATAAAACTAATCCCAGTTTTATTGGATTGAAATCAAAAACATATTCTCAATGTACTTTTGCAAAGCCATGGAATTACCAGTGCACTATATTTTTTGCAAGAGCCCCGTAGGTAATCTAGTGGGAGAGACCTGGGGCACTAATCAAGGGGAATTGTAACACCTTGACCTCCAAAAAGAAACAAGACTGTGATACAATTAAGTACATGCCCATGTAGATAATGTTTTTGATGAGAGAAACTTGGAGGCCATGCAAAATGACACATTTCTATGACAATTCATGAAAATGTAAGTTTCAGTTTACTTTATTTACACAGTAAGTTACCTTTGACCCCAGCAAGGCCATTCATAGAAGTTAGCTTGTTCTACCTGTCCTGTGTACAACCCCGTTTCCAAAAAAGTTGAGACGCTGCGTAAAATGCCAATAAAAACAGAATGCAATAATGTGCGAATCATTTATCCCTATATTTAATAGAAAATAGTACAGATAACATATGAAATGTTGAACCTGAGAAATTGTATTGTTTTTGGAAAAATACATACCCATATTGAATTTGATGTCAGAAACACATTTCAGAAAAGTTGGTTTAAATAATTTGCACATCATTGCATTTTGTTTTTCTTTACATTTTACCCAACATTGCATAGTTTTTTGGAAATGGGGTTGTAGATTGCATTGGAATGATGTACTTTGAATTGCTTGGAAATGTCTATGTAACCCAGACTCATGGGCATCAATAATCTTTCCTCTGAGGACCTTGGATAGGTCTTTTTATCTTGGCATTGATGTTTTACCGCACACTCATATGGATAAGACCAAACCAGACCAAGTTTCTAATCGTTATGGAAGACTGTATCTTCGCAATTTAAACTTGCATGACTTTCTAACAATTTGCAAATGTTTTTTGCACCTAATTTAAATTTTAGCATTTGATAAAATGCTAGGGGTGTATTGAATGGTTTCAAGGTAATTTTGTTTTTGTTTTGGTGTCATTTGATATATTGAGTTTAGATTATAAAATAGTGTGGTTGGAATATAGCTCCACTATCAGTATGTCCAGATCTATGCAAAAAATATAAAAAGGGGTTTACTTGAGGTAGTATGTATACGGTTGTGTTCAAAAAGTTTTCGTGCAGAATAATGCAAGTTGTCTGCCAGTATTTTCTGATAACATGCTGCATTCATCTTGCCATACATTTTCACAAGATTCCCCGTGCCTTTAGAGCTCACACACCCACAAAATATCAGTGAGCCACCACCTTGCTTCACACTGGGGATGGTATTCTGTTCACTATAGACCCTCTCCCAACATAGGGCTTATGGTTGTGACCATAAAGCTTTATTTTGTTCTTGTCACTCCAAATTACAGTGTGCCAGAAGCCATGAGGTGTGTCAAGGTGTTGTCAGGCTTACTGTAACCAGGCTTTTTTGTGGCATTGGCGCTGTAAAGGCTTCTTTCTGGCAACTCGACCATGCAGCATAAACTTCCATTACCTTGTTCTGCAGGTCTTTTGACAATTATTTTCTGCTCCCAATGGCTCAGTATGTAGCCTGCTCAGTGCATCCACGTGAGTGCTAACAAACTCATTGACTATTAATACACAGACACTATTTGCAATTTAAAAAGCCACAAGTGTGGCAAATTCACCTTCAATTGCCATTTTCACCTGTGTGTCACGTTGTGTCTGTAACAAGGCCAAACCTTCAAGGGTATGTCAACTTTTAATCAGGACCATTTGGGTGATTTCTGTTATCATTATGATTTAAAAAGGAGCCAAACAACTATGTGATAATAAATGGCTTCATATGATCACTATCCTTAAATAAAAGACAGTTTTCTTTGCATGATCAGTCATATTTTCTAACAACTAACATAGCAAAGTGTTAGTTGATGTTCATAAGTATAGTATCGTAGAGTGCTTTCTCTAAGCATACAGATCCCTTTACTGCATAATGACAAACCAAAAGCATGTTTTTAAGACATTGGTGCCAATATTCTTCAGGTCATATTTCAGTTAGGTTGACTAGACATGACTCTGACATGGCCATTTCAATAAGCACATTTTCTTCTAAGCATCTTAAGAAATGTTGTAGATTTGCTTTTGTGTTATATGTCAATGTCATGCTGCATGACCTGCATGATCTTTTAAGCTTCAGATGATGGACTGTTACCCTGATATTCTCCTGAGGATTTTCTGGTTACCAGTTTGAATTCATAGCTCCCTCAATGATTGCAAGCCATCCAGGCCCTGAGGTAGGAAAGCAGCCCCAAACCATGATGCTCCCTCCACCATGCATGGAGATAGGGTGTTGGTGTTTGTATGCAGTGTTTTTCTCCTTGTAAATGTAGCATTTTGCCCTCTGCCAAACTGTAAAATATATTTGAACAGTCCATAGAACATTTCAATGGATGGATGTTCCAGTAGTGTTGTGGAACATCAATTTTTTGGGCAAAGCTGAGTCAGGCAGCAAAGTTTTTTGGGAGTGCAGTGGTTTCTTTTGTGGTATGCCTGCAGATCTTTGGCTGTTACCTTTGGGTTCTTGGTCCTCTCCCTGCCAATTATACAATATACCCTTGCTGTGATCTTTCCTGGGGCTACTGCCACAGCTGGGGCTGACTCTCTATTTGTACACAATCTGTCTGACCGTAGACTGAAGGAGACCCAACTCTTTGGGAATGCTTTTGTGGCTTTTCTAACCATGAATCACAGATCAAGATATTCACAGAAGCAAGCATGCACTCCCACACACTTTTTCTAAAACATTGTAAATTGGTTTAATTTTTGCAGATAAACAAATAGCAAAATTGTTTGACAACCACCTCCACTGTGGAGCTGGATGTAATGGGTGGACAGGCTGTGTTCCAGAGTTTATTACTTCACATTGGAGTAAGATATTAGGATAGAAAGGGTCACCATTTCAGTTCACCATTTTGATTTTACCCAATGTTGAAGTAAATATTGAAAAGTATTGTAAGATACACTTAGAAATACACTAGTTAGTAAAATTGTTTAAACCCTCCCCTGTCTCCCAATATATTATGTATATGTGTTAATTCTGCCAGATATTCTATTATTAAGTAAAAGTTCCAAATACACATTATGCTCTGTTTTCACTATCACGTAAATGTTCAGAAAGCCTACAACGGTTCAATATTTGTGCCAACTGGGGGAAAGCAAACATTTTTTCATGGTCATACAACTAGGAATTCCATGTCTGGCAACATCCTAGAGCTCCAATTGTCAGAGCTAATGATCACTGACATTGTGACCTTGTGACCTAGTTCTATTCTGAGTTCCCAGGTGTCTTGAAGGCAACCATCAGAGAGCTAAAAAGAGTGACAACAAAAAGAAGGGCACTCCCTGTACATCCACTTTCTAAGTCAGCCAATCAAAATAATGCTATGGAACGGTAGCTAACAAAGTACATGGACACAATGCGCAGAACACTAAATACTTCCTACTTTAGGTGGCATTAGCATAATTAAATCACAATGGGTTATATTGTGTGTTTGATATATAGTTATTAACTGGTTATTGTCATTCACATGCTGCGTTCTAATAAATAGCTATGCAAAACCATCCACTCTTCAATTTCAGATGGCTGAAGAATTTTGGTCCACCCCAACAACTCCACACTTCTGCATATGCACCATTTAGAGTATATTGGCTCTTTCTAAAAGTGGTAAGGTGAGCTCAACACACCATCAGGGGTGCACCGCCTGCCTCAAGGATCTATTCCACATGATGCTGCCGAAACAAAGATCATCATGGACGTCAGCAATGGGCTGTTTGTGCCGCTCCAATCTAGCAGAAAGAGACAGTCAGAACTATCATAACCTGGAGTGACCACCAGGAGATCAGAGTGTTAAACTATTTCCCCTGCTCATTGACCTCCAACATTTTGCACATCCACACACCCAAAGCACACACGCAAGGTTAAACATGCTAATTCCCCATGAAAACACTCAACACAGACAGTAGCCGCGGACAAGCGCTGTCTCTTGTCCTGGCACACAGTCTCTCTCACACTCACATAACAAAACTAAAACGTACACATGCATATACCCATACTCATACAGTTATTTTACAAAGTACAGATTTTTGCATAGTTAGTCAAATGGCATAACCTACCATTTGGGTTGTTGACTACGAATATTTTTATTAATTGGTACATAACGTCCAAAAGATTGGTGTTGATCAAGGATTCTCCCTAGTTTGTTGTTGTATATTAGGGCTTGATGGGGTGTTCACATGAATTCCTTGTAATTAAGAATGCAAATGCAGGATTGAATAACACAGTGCCCTTAGCTATATTAGCATTTAACTAAAATGAGTTAGCAAGCTATATTAGCATTTAACTAAAATGAGTTAGCTAGCTGAACATTCGGCCTAAGACAGACACTGGGCATGTCACTTTGCTAGCAGTGGCTTTAGCAAATAAGCACATAATGCTGGTGAGGGGAGCTAGGCTTATAATATCAGCAAGTCTGGGTAACAGACCTTGGGTAACAAGAAACCAGGCACGCCTAGTTCAGCTGGCCCTCAATAGAAAGTGTTGCCATCTTGAGATTCAAACCCAGGTTACCCACTTGGAAGGCTGTGGCGTTTACCACAAAACCACAGAGCTGTACATTTCTTGGGTGTCAGTATAGCCTCTTATCTCTATCCTGAACAAATTCTCTTTTGCCACTGGCCGTTTTAATAGTTAATTGCCCATTCATGTATGACAGTCAAACTGACTAACGTTTCTTACCAAGTTTACCTCCACCACAAATAGCATCTATGTATTGTGTTTGCCACTGGCCGTTTTAACAGCGTATTAGCCAGTAATAAGCTTTACCGGTATCTACTAACTTACTGCAATAGTCATAAGAATTGAGCAATTGCAAATGAGTCTGCCAAAACTATTTCATTTTGTGGCATAAGAACATATTATTTTCTTTCATGGCTAAAGTACATACTTTTTTCTTTCATTTATACTATAACTATCAATAAAGGCGATGATAACTAACTTTTTCATCAAGTGAAAAGACAAGAGAATTGTGGAATCTACCAGAAATAATTAATAAATGTTGTTGCTCTCAATAGATTTGAACTTAGGTCTTCCACAGGCCCTGTCTTTAACCACTACGCCATGGCATTACACATTTCAGCCCTCGCTAGACTCCACTGAGGATTTTGTTAAACTGACTAACGTTTCTTATTAAACTGACTAACGTATCCACCATAGTGTCTATGAACTGTATTGCTTTTGCCACTGGCCGTATTAACAGCTTATTATCCAATAATAGGCTTACTAGTATCTACTAACTTCCTAGGAATAATCAGAAGAATTGAGCATTTGCTAGTAAGACTGAAGATGAACTATTCCATGCCAGAAACAGTCGCAATATAACCATATACAGTTTCAGTTAAGGCTTACTATAACGTAACTACATTGTTAAGCCAGCAAATGTGTTTGTCTATCCTGACCCAAAATGCATGCATGGATGCTTCACCTGCAAGGAGGTATGAATTCAGGTTCATAAGTTCACCTCTCTAACCACTATGCTATTTAACAAGGGCCGGTCAGTCACTCGGTCAGTCACTCACTCACCCACTCATTAATTCTTGTTATAGACGGGGGCCGAAACTTCTAACAGATAAGGCGCTCATGCAAAATCAAATGCTAGCGGAAAGGCAGGGACGTATCTTTCCTTTGCATGTTTAATTTCTGATACCTGCCCCTGTGGGCAAATGTTCAAGTTGAACAGTTGTCTCTACTGGAGCTATTCAAGGATTGGGGAAGTAGGTGCTTGGCTTGAGAGACAAAATTGTTGTCTGAAATTGAGTAAATTAAATACATTCAAAAATACAATAAACGTTTGTGTGATGATTTTGATACCATTGCATTAATTGAGTTCCAGACATAACTATAATTTCATAATCTCTAATTAAGATTCCACCAGCTGCCCACACAAGAAGTGCTCTCTATTGCAATAGCATTATATTGCGCAGCTAGCTCTTTGCTAACATTGGCCAACAACAAAGCAACACACACAGGAAAATGCACACCAGTACAAAATATCAAACTCTCATTCTGTTTTGAGTGCTAAATGACTTAATTGTCCATGTAAATGTAATGGCAATTACTGGTTTGGGGTATTTTAACAAGGCTGACGACTTCAATGTCAGAGTGTTTTGTACGAACAAGAGATATACTGCTTACATTATCCAGGCTGGCTAAGTAGTCTGGGCTAGAAAATGTGTAACAATCTTTCTGTTATGTGTGAGCTATTATTATCTGTAACAGACTACTTTACAACTGCCTAACAATGTGTTTTTGATAGTTCTAAGAACGGGATCAAACGTTGGTGGATTGGCTTGAAATATTGGGTATTTGTTTTAAAATAAAGTAAAATAAAGTAAATAACACCCACTATGAAACAAAATAAAAGCCAGGAACAAAGCCTAATTGATCCCACCAGTTCTATGTCTGATCAATGGATATTTGAAACCTCCTTAATAACTTCCATAAACGTGTTTGCCTATGTTACTGCTCAATCTGACTGTGTTTGAGGGCACTAAGTCAGGGGTTCATTCTGCCCTTGTTGCAACGGGATGATGCTCACAAATGTAAATGTAACATGGTCATGTTCATTCAAATGAATGAAACTCTAACGTGTTCACGTTCATTCAAAATACAGAACAGAAATGTTAGGCAATATTTTCCATTATCAAAAGTCTATTAGGAACATAAAATTCTTGGCCTGAAACTGAGCTGTGTCTTAAGCTATGGTATTTCCATTCCAATTCTTTTAATCACAGCTGTCTGATACAGCTGTTAAGAGCTTAATTCACACAAGGCCTCTATTGTGACTCCATCGTTAAACCTTTTCTCCCTGGGTTTGCTGGGGTTTGAGAGGGTTGCATTCTGGGATATGTATGTTGGGGGACGGAGGGTTCGGCATGTGTGGCGCCCCAGTGGTCGTGCGACTCTGATTGGACGTTGTCACTAAAAGCTCTTGTTTGAGAGAAGAAAGGGAGTTTGTGAGGCGATCGATTTCTCAACCCCGTGCAGCTGGTGCAGGTTTCGCACAAACATCACATGGGTTCAACTGGGCACAGAAGATAATGCAGATCAGATCAGACCTGACTAACACACAGACCCAGTATCTCTGCTGCTACAGAAGCCTCTCTCCATTGCTGCTTAGGGCTACTGGGAACCCTTTGGGCTTCCTCCTTTCACATAGCCTTGCATTCATTTAATTCTGCACAACCACAGTCTTTATCCGCTTCCTCACACTGGAGTCTGGCACCACCCTAAATGGATTCAATTGTGAGCAGATTGGGAGTTTTCAGACGATTCTTGACTTCTGTTACGTCAATTTGACTGTGAAATGAAATCACATGATTCTTATTTGCAGGCAACTGGAAAATATGTTTACTGCCGGTCCTCTTGTTCTAAAGAGGGATTGTTTGTTATTCATGGCCTTGATTGCGAGATAAGCCAATAGCAGAACAGTGCCTCATACACTTGGATTCATCAACTAAGAGCCTAAAGAATGATCAAGAATCTGTTGAGACAAGGTGTGTTTCAGTGCTTATATTATGCAAGAGGAAAAGGTGCCAGTTCCACAGCAGGAATATTGAGTAAAACCCTATGCTCACTGGAAAAATTTTAAGAGAAAATCGAAATGTCCTTTCTAGAACAATGCATTCCTTTATAAGACTATGACCTGTACATGATGCAGACAATATGTTGGTGTCTTCCTACTCCTCGCAGTTTGCTATCTACTGTACATGAGAAGTGGCTATATTCTGAGGTATATTTTTCACAGCAATCTATTCAACATACATATTTGATCTTAAAACTTTTGTTTTCACATTTTAAAGAGGGATTGTTATTTACTGAGGATTGATTGCAAGAAGCCAGTAACAGACTTCAAATAGATGCCGTGCATACAAATGGATTTGCCTACTGAGAGACTGAATTATGATTTAGAGTTAAAACTGTTGAGACAAGGCGTGTTTTAATGCTATATTGATTGATGCAAGGGAGCAAGAAGCAGTACTGAAGAATAAAATAGAAATATTATTGTATGCCTTAACATCTTGTTTTAAAAATGCCGTTAATAATTGTGAGGTGATTGTAGGCGGTCATGCAATCAGATGGAAATGATAGATCCACTTGAATCAGCAGTCACAAAACAAGATGGGGCATAACAACAGCTTAGTCAAGTAAACATACAAGTAGTCACTTCAAACCATTTGGATTACAGAGGACACAATCCAGCATTCACTGCTAAACTCGCCAAGGCAAGGACTTACAAATCTTACAAATCTTACAATCAGACAAGCCTAAGTGGCCAAGCCTTCAACAAGACTGAAATATATAATTAAATAAAGATTATATATAAACGATTTAAGGCCCCTTAGTGGCCCAGTCTTCTAAGTCACTGCCTCAAACTACAGCTGTGTAATTGCGGCTAGAAATTTGAATCCTTCTGAGGATGTTGCAAATGGCTCGGCGCCACCTATGAGAGAATTGTGGATGTTAAACAGGGCTGACTTGTCTCGTCACACTGCAGCAACTACTTGTGGTAGGTCGGGCGCATGCATTGTGGTTGTTGGTTCAGGGAATGTGCTATCCTCCAGCATTACAGTTTTCCAGCAAATACTGGTTTAGGGTGCAGCATGATAAGAAACTGAACAACTTGGAGAGATGTTCATTCAAGGACACTTGTTTCGATAATTTTTCCAAAACTACGGTCTGCTTTGAAGTTGTTGTGCTGAGGCAAGGTCGTAAATTGCAAATTGGACATGAGGAAATTGAAGACCTTTTTTTTTTAAACAAGAAAACAAATCATACTTCTTGTATTTAATTGGTGTATCATTAACATAGGAGTGCAACAGCCTGAAGTATTACTGACCTCTAGCCCTCATTACACAGTTATCTAATATGACTGCCGCAGTAAAAAGAAGCTGCTGACTGATAGACTGGTCTGTGTTGAGTGATCAATGAGGAGACATACATTCTCAGCATAGCAAGCCCAGTCCATTCCCAAGCAGAAAACCTTCTGTTCTCAAAGGAGCTTAATGGGATTTAAAAGGTACCACAGGAAGACAAATACTTAAAATCAAAGTTAAATGTGAATAATATCAAAAATAAAATAAACAAACCTTAGCATGTGAGTCAGAAATGGCAGCTTTTGGGAACCAGAATAAGGATAATGTTACACACTTAAATTACCGTTCAAAAGTGTGGGGTCACATAAAAATGTCCTTGTTTTTCAAAGAAAAACTAATTTTTTGTCTATTAATATAACATAAGTTTTATCAGAAATATAGTGTAGATATGTTATTGTTGAAAATGACTGTTGTAGCTGAAAACGGCTGATTTATAATGTAATATCTACATAGGCATACAGAGGCCCATTATCATCAACCATCATTCCTGTGTTCCAATAGTACTTTGTGTTTACTAATCCAAATGTATAATTTTAAAAGGCTTATTGATCATTAATAAACATTTTGCGATTATGTTAGCACCACTGAAAACTGTTGTGCTGAATAAAGAGGAAAACTGGCCTTCTTTAGACTAGTTCAGTATCTTCAGCATCAGTGACTGTGGATTCAGTCACAGGCTCAAAATGTCCTGAAATGTTTTTAAAAAACAAGAACATTTCTAATAGACCCCAAACCTTTGAACGGTAGTGTAGCTGCAGCTCATAACATCTGGTTGGGCAGCTCAACCAAACGCAGATTGTATGAGTAGAAGTCGGTTGTGAAGCCCAAATGAAAGGCAAACTCTCGTTTGATCATCAGATAGCCTTTGACAAAAGGAACAAACAACAATGGGGCTGGCGGTTTTCTCAACAACTTGCAGGCCTTTCCCATGCATCTACTCAGTCACACCAATTGATACATTTATGTGACATGTATATGCTGTTTGCATGAAGTGCCCAATTAAAAATGTCCTTTCCAAAGATGGCCCCCTCTGTCAGATTAATTTCACATCCCAGTGGCCAATTGTGTTTCAGACATAAACATGATGAGTCGTATTTCACCGTCTGAGCTTATACGGCTCTCAAAGATGAGGCCGCATTTTTATGGATCTTCAAATGCACCATATCATCCTCCCTCTCCACAACTTGACAAGCTAGCGGTGTCCTGCCAAAGATAAAACTTTAACAACGGCAGATCATTGCCAGGATGCTTCAGTGGACTAGTAGTAACAGCGGAAATGGCTCCACTACTCTAGGCCTATAACCGTATACCTACAATTCTGAATTCAGTAATGGAAAAAGCAAAGAATCCATGCATCACCTCACAAACTATACTGCATATTTCCCATATGACACCTATTATGCACACTGTTTAAAATATCTGTGCAGAGAGATCTTTTTTTATATTGCACCATTGGAAGACTAAAGTTAGAATCTGGCACAGAGGTCCAACATTGGGTGGTGTAATTGGCCAGCACCATCTGTCTTACTGGGATAGTAGTAGAATTGGCTTGCCTTGACTCGTTGAGCTGTAGCAACACCTTGTGGCGGCTTGGGAGCCTGTGAGCTAAATGCATGTAGAAGTCCAAAGAGTGTTCCTTCCAGCGCGTAAGGATTCTGGTGAACGTCCGTGTTTAACGAACAATGGGTAAAGAATCAGATTAGCATGTGCTTTGGAAGACAACTATTTCCACAACAACTGTTCCAAGTCCAATGGGAGTGTCTGCGATGAAATACGGCCTTCATTACAAATTGGAAATCTCCAAATACTGAAACAAACTGTAAAAGTAAACAAATAATAAAAATGAAAGAGATATATCTGAACAATGTGGGTAGAAGCACAAGGTTTGAGAACCAGCTGATATCTCTTTTGTGTGATTACTTTGAATCATCTACAAGGCATTATAAAGGGTCTATGTATGCTTTATTAATATGAAGTATTAGGACCGTCCTTGTCTCGCGGGTCAGTCTTCCAGAAGAAAAAAAGGCCATTGTATGCAAGGAGGATTGAATGGAGGCACATGCTCATAAGTGTCATTAATCAGTGTGGACAGGGGATGGGGGAGGTAGGCGACCCAGGACAGGGAATAGGTGAAATGAGCAAGGGATGAAAAATCTTTGTTTGACTCACCATGTGTAAATTAGATTGACTGAGCATATTTAGGTCAATACTAAATCATTACTTATGTTTAAGTACGTTTTGCAAATATTCTGGGGAAAAAACTTCCAAACATACCTTATAACTGTTGCACTACTCCCTTTGTACTACTCATACACAGCCTTGCAAAGTCTTCTGATGGACGTTTTCAGGTGTTACAGGTATGTACCTCGGGAACCTCACTGCTGCTATCTCTGCATTTCAGTTTCATATACACCTTGCACATTCAATTAGACTCTTTGCACATTTAGTATTGCCATCGTGCTTGCATTTTAACAGTTGTTACATACGCATCTACCTCGGGAACCTCATTACTGCAATCTCTGCATCCCGGTTGCACGTACTAACTTAGTCCTTCAATTTGTCTTGACTGCACATCTAGAATTGCCATTTGTACCCGCATAATTATTTATCCCACTTGTAACATACATTATATTTAACACTTGTAAATCTTCTGCCCTCGTCTATTTGCCTTAATTGCACATTTAGTATTGCCATTTGTACTGCATTTGCCTTCATTACACATTTATACATTCCACTTGTAATATACATATACTTAATACATGTAAATACTTGATGGTAAATATTTTTTCGGCCCTCTTCTATTTGCACATCTGATTAGATGCTAACTGCATTTCATTGTAGTGTACTTGTACTGTTCAATGACAATAAAGTTGAATCTAAATCAAAACATCTAAAAAACTCTATTAATAACTTGTTTTTAATGTAAAAAAATTCAAATATGTAATTAGAACAGTAACAATATATATTTTCAGGTACATGTGGTAAATGGTCTTCTAACCCACAGCTTTCAGCCATTTATCATTCAGGACTTGAACTACCCGGTTTATAATACATTCAAGACACTCTGTTTATATTATTTAAATAAAAGGGCGAATAAAGTTATCACTGAGGAACTAGCTTCTTACCATAATATTATTATCATGTTATTACCACTTTATCCCGAGCTATAATATTAAGTGCCACCCAATTCCCTTTGGACACACCCAATTCCCATTCATATAGTCCTATTGCGAGAATGTGTGAGGGTTTGTATCTCAATAGATGAACCTTTCCCTGCCCTGTGGCTGTCTCTGTGTGTGCGTGCGTGCGCGCGCACGTGTGTATAGTTCAGTGACATGCGCCCAGCGATAGATCTGTCTAACGCCCAGAAAACGGAGAGCAGTATGCCTTGGTGCAGCCAGTAATACACAACCTTCTCCCATGCTAATCCGACCCGTATGTGGGAGCAGGAGGCCCCTGCAGCTTGGTCGTCCCAGTCTCACGGGAGGCTCCTTCTGCATGGATGGGGCAGGCTGTTTGATCAGCACATATCCTTAATTGGCCCCCGGCCCCCTGGGGGGTCAGCGTTGCCACGGAGCAGTCTCCTACTGCACCTTTCCTAATTAAAATCATTAGGAATTCCAGGCGCATCACCAAGGATTAAATGAGACTCGTGTGAAAGTGTGTCTGTGTGTGTTTCTGTGTGTGTGTGTGTGTAGAAACCTGCGTGTGCATGCGTGTATTCACGTTCTATTCTGGGATTAAAGGGATAGTTCACATTTTTATTGCGTGATTGATTTCATTTTTCAGGGGATTGACTGTAATCCGGAGGCACAGATAACATTACATGACATAAACGGGGGGAAAAAAAACCCATCACTTTTTGCTTGATATTATACCTGAGTACAATAATGTTGACTCACATAGAATAAGTTGCCTTGAAGCAATGAGCTCCTATGGGTCATGGCTAATGTAAGCTGTTTACTGATATATCCAAAAATAAGATTGTTGAGCCAGCAGTTCCCAAATAAAAGCTACTATATTCAAGTCATTCCAAAGATTAAGAAATACAAATGTATTGATGATCTATTGCTATAAAAACTATAAAATTAAACTCATGGAGTCATGGAATCAAAATATATTTATAGTACTCACACAGCCTGGAGGTGTGTTTTGGGTCATTGTCTTGTTGGAAAACAAATGATAGTCCCACTGAGCTCAGGCCAGATGGGCTGTGTAAGGGCTGTCTGACCAAGAAGGAGAGTGATGGTGCTGCATCAGATGTCCTGGTTTTTGGTTACTACATGATCATCACTATCTTTAAATCATTATCATTACTCTATGATCATCACTATCATTACATCATTATCATTACTACCTGATCATCACTATCATCCTATTACGTAGAAAACAGTAAAAAGCTGAGAAATACCCTTGAATTAGAAGGTGTGTCCAAACATTTGACTGGTACTATGTGTATGGATATATATATATATATATATACTGATGAGCCAAAACATTATACCCACCTGCCAAATATGCTGGTGCTCCACCATGTGCCGCCAAACAGTGCCACCCCGCCGAGGCTCCACAAGACCCATGAAGGTGTGCTGTGGTATCTGGCACCAAGACATTAGCAGCAGATCCTTCAAGCCCTGGAAGTTGTGAGGTGGAGCCACCGTGGATTGGACATGTTGGTCCATCACGTCCCACAGATGTTCAATCAGATTGAGATCTGGGGAATCTGGAGGCCAGGGCAACACCTTGAACTCTTCATCATGTTCCTCAAACCATTCCTGAACAATGTGTGCAGTGTGGCAGGGTGCATTATCCTGCTGAAAGAGTCCACTGCCATCAGGGAATACCGCTGCCATGAAGGGGTTCGCCTGGTGTGCAACCATGTTTAGGTGGGTGGTACATGTCAAATTGAGGTCCACATCAATGCCCGAACCCAGAGTTTCCCAGCAGAACATAGCCCAAAGCATCATACTCCCTCCACCAACTTGTCGTCTTCCCACAGTGCATCCTGGTGCCATCACTTCCCCAGGTAAACGGCACACACATACATGACCATCCACTTGATGTAAAAGAAAAAGAGACTTATCACACTAGGTGACCTTCTTCCACTGCTCCAAGGTCCAGTTCCGACGCTTGCATGCTTTGGACGGTGGACAGGGGTCATCATGGGCACTCTGACTGGTCTGCAGCTACACAGCCCCATATGCAGCAGGGTACGGTGCACTGTGTGTTGTGACACATTCCTGTCATAACCATCATTAAAACTTTGTGCCACAGTAGACCTTCTGTAGGTTTGGACCACACAGGATAGCCTTCATTGACCTCATGCATCGATGAAAGTTTTTGCTTTGTGGTTTGTCCCTCTTCTGATCACTTTCAGTAGGTACTCACCACTGCTATCTCACCCACAAGCCTTGTCATTTCAGAGGTGACAACATTTTGTTCTTTGTCAAATTGGCTCAGGTCTTTACTCCTGTTCCTTCTTCCTGCATCCAACATGTTGACTGCGAGAACTGATATTTTTGCTTACGATTGAACCTACCCAGAATTTGACATGTCTCCTCATTCTGAGATTATCAATGTTAATCGCTTCACCTGTGAGTGGTCATGCAGTGGTCTCTTAATTTGAACCCTTCTGTTCCTCTTTTTGGGAAAGGACAGAAAAAGGTGCAGTGGTCTCTTAATATTTTCAGAAGTTGTATATGTAATTTTTTTTATAGAAGGGTGACAGGTTAAAAGAAAAAACAATTAACATAAATCAATCCTCTAATAACCTAGATCATAGGTCTGCCATAATTATTGGCACCCCTTCATTTAATACTTTGCCCAACCTCTCTTCGTCAAGATAACAGCTCTTCTCCTGAAATGCGTAATGAGGTTGGAGAACACATGGCAAGGGATCTGAGATCATTCCTCTGTACCAAATCTCTTCAGATTCCGAGGTCCACTCATGTGGACTCTCCTCTTCAGCTCATCCCTCAGGGTTTCTATGAGGTTTAGGTCAGGGGACTGGGATGGCCTTGACAAAACTTTGATTAGGTTTTCAGTGAACCATGATTTGAAGGTGTGCTTTCAGTCATAGCCCTGCTGGATGATCCAACCATGGCCCAGTTTATGCTTCCTGACAGAGGCAGTGAGGTTTGGATTTATTATCTGCTGGTACTGGAGTCTATAATACCATGTATCCTAACAAGTTGTCCTGGGCCTTTGGAAGAAAAACAGCCCCACAACATCATATAAATACTCCAGTGAAACAGGAAGTCATGGCTTACCACTTATGTGTTCCTTACCATTCCGGTGAAGGAATATGAAATATGAAACATGAAATATGAATGTCTAGGGGTGCCAATAAATGTGCCACACATGTTTAATCTATTTCACGTACATTTTATTCAATAATTATACTTGAATTAAAGGTTTGATATTTGTAAAACGTCTTGAATGAAAGACAAATAGGATAAACAGCAAATGTGTTTCTTTTTACAGCCTTTTTGCTCATATTTAGCAAGGGTGCGAATATTAGTGCAGGGCATTGCGTATATATGTGTGTCTGTGTTTGTGTGTGTGTGTCTGTATACATTAGGGTTCAAAGGTTTGGGATCACTTCCTTGTTTTTAAAAGAAAAGCAAATTTTTGTCCATTAAAATAACATCAAATTGATCAGAAATACACTGTAGACATTGTTGATGTTGTAAATGACTATTGTAGCTGGAAACAGCAGATTTTTAATAGAGTATCTACATATGCATACAGAGGCCCATTATCGGCAACCATCAGTCCTGTGTTCCAATGACATGTTGTGTTTCCTAATCCAAGTTTATCATTATAAAAGGCTAATTGATAATTAGAAAACCCTTTTGCGATTATTTGCACTGCTGAAAACTGGTGTCCTGATTAAAGAAGCAAGAAAACTGACCTTCTTTTGACTAATTGAGTATCTGAAGCATCAGAAATTGTGGGTTTGATTATAGGCTCAAAATGGCCAGAAACAAATAACTTTCTTCTGAAATCCATTAGTCTATTGTTGTTCTGAGAAATGAAGGTTATTCAAATGTGAGAAATTGTCAAAAAACTGAAGCTTTTGTACTACTTTGTGTACTAGTCCCTTCACAGAACAGCACAAACTGTCTCTAACCAGAAAGAGGAGTGGGAGGCCCCGGTGCACAACTGAGCACTGAGAGGACAAATACATTAGAGTGTCAAGTTTGAGAAACAGGCTGCTTCATTAAATAGTAACTGAGAGGACAAAACACCAGTTTTCTCAGCAGCAGTAAAGAGGCGACTTTGGGATGCTGGCCTTCTAAGTAGAGTAACAAAGAAAAAGCCACACCTCAGACTGGCAATTAAAAATGAATTATTAAGATGGACAGAGGAAGATTGGAGAAAAAGGCCAGCATCCCAGAGTCATATGTTTTCATGGAAAACAAGGACATTTCTAAGTGAACCCCAACTTTTAAACGGCAGTGTATCAACATACTGTATTATTACACAAACTGTAGACAAGGATGGTCAGAGCATAACTGAAATGATTAACCACACAATCACATTTGAAACAATAGGCTACAAATTATTTTTCTTCACACATTTCTATGATAAAGATATCTTAATGACTTATAGGAGATGTGTAATGATGCTGTTGAGCAAGAAAGGGGTCCGCCTTGGTTAAAGGAATATTCCATCTAGAACACACATTTGCATATGTTCTTTTATGGTGTACCTTCTAAGTCAAGAGAAGGGCAAACCTTTTGGCTCAGGGGCCACATTAGGATTTTGAAATTAAATCGAGGGCCGCATTGTTTTAGTCATTTGTTAACCGTAAATAATTTGCACGCCAGAAATGGGCAACATTTTAACATTTATACAGTAGGTCCCTTATAATGACTAAATAAATTAAATTCAGATTGATAAGAATGGGCTGGTGAGTTATGTTTTACTTCCCCTCAGAAGTATTTTATTCCCTAACACGGGCCGTATGGAATTGCCTCTGGTGGGCCTTAGTTGACTTAGTTGAAGTGGGTCCCACATAATCCTCAGTGAAATCTGACAGTTACAATGAGGGGAAAAAAATATTTGATCCCCTGCTGATTTTGTATGTTTGCCCACTGACAAAGAAATGATCAGTTTAATTGAACAGTGAGAGACAGAATTACAACAAAAAGAATCAGAAAAATGTATGTCAAAAATGTTATAAATTGATTTGCATTTTAACAAGTGAAATAAGTATTCGTCCCCTCTGCATGACTTAGTACTTATTCTCTCTCACTTTTCAAATAAACATACCATTAAAATTATAGACTGATCATTTCTTTGTCATTGGGCAAATGTACAAAATCAGCAGGGGATCAAATACATTTTTTCCTCACTGTATGTAGTAGCACGTCACAGCTATATGTTTTTGTGACTGTGCATTTCATTAAGCTTTTAAACACCTGCACTCCAGATCACCACATCGCGAGAAGATGGAATTTGTTCTGTTCGTTTAGATTTGTGTATGTTTGTATTGTTATTACAAAATATATATTTAGTGAAATATTCCTCTCAGCACATTGATTAATATACTGTATTTTCTTTCTCCAACTACTATGAAGCGAAGCACTTTCACTGTTTTCCTCTTTCGGTGTTGCCATGTCTGCTTAATTCCCATGAAGTTGGGCTACTTTTATGAGGTTTTGTGTGGTTTTCCCTGGCTAGCAGACCAATGCCATAAGGTTTTAAAATGCATGTCTTTGTTCTGCACCTGTGTTTGGTGTGATGATATGTTTTATGTTTTACCTGGACCCCAGGAGGTGTTGCGGATTTTGGCAGTTGAATGGGGATCCTAATAAAATTGTAAAATCCTAAATCCACTAACAAACTTGGCTTGTGAATATCAACTACAGCTAATATGCTGCAGGATCACAAAGAAACAAGGGACTAGTTCATTATTCAAGTAATAATGTAACCCAGGGCTCATAAGGTAATGAGGGGGGGGGCATCTGTGGGGAGTTCAGCTTTAATGGCTGGCTCTTTGTTGTCCCTGTTGAAGCAAGTGAAGAACCTGTTTATCTTGTCTGTGATGGAGACATCGTGGCTTTGGGGGTGGGGTTATTTGGCCGGTAGTCTGTGATGGCTTGGGCATCTTCCACATGCGTCAGGGATAGGAGCTGTTGTTGAAGTGCTCCTCAATCCTCAGTTTGTGGTCACTTTTAGCCATCTTGTTGCCCCTTTTCAGACTGGCCCTGGATGAGCTGTAGGCCTCCGCATTGCTGGATCTGAACGCAGCGTTGCGTGCCTTTAGAATGACAGACCTCACTGTTCATCCAAGGCTTCTGGTTGGGTAAGGTCTTTATTAGTTCATGGGTGGTGACGTCAGTGCTGTAGATGTTGATGTAATCCAGAACAGAGGAAGCATATGTTTCAATGGCGGTATGTCAGTCAAGGGTGGCATGAGTGGCAAAAAAACTCCAGTCTATGTGTTGAAACTGGTGTTGTAGTAGTGAGTCTGCTCCCTCTGGCCACACTTTGACTGTCCTCACTGATGGTTTCACCAGTTTAATGAGGGGTAAATTCTTGGGAAGTAGGAACAATGAGAGGTGGTCAGACTGACCCAGGTGGGGGAGGGGAATGGCTTTGTAGGCCTCTGGAATGTTTGTGAACGCCTGGTGTATTGTCTCCTCAGATTGGGCAGAAGACATTTTGATCGAATTTGAGAAAAACTGTTTTCAGATTTGAGTGATTGAAATCACCTGCTACAATAAAGGCACCATCCGGCTGGTTAGTTTTCTGCTTGCTATTAGCAGCCTGCAGCTCTTCCATTGTTAGTTTAGCATTAGCATCCGGTGGTATGTAGACTGCAGTAACAACGATAGATGTAAACTCCCGAGGCAAGTAAAAAGGCCTGCACTTAATCATCAGGTACTCAAGATTTATTGAGCAGTGACTCCCAGTTATGTTAGTGTCTATATACCAAGCTCTGTTTACATAAATGCACAGGCCACTTACTCTGGTCTTACTGGAATCCTCTGCTATTTGGTCTGCTCTGAAGACGACGCTCCCTTGCAGCTCGATTACATTGTCGGGTGTGTTGTTGTGTAGCCACGATTCTGAGAAAATCATGACACTGCAATCCATAAACCTTTTTAGTGAGATGATTCTTACTTGTATTTTGTCCATTTTGTTCGCAAGTGACCGTATGTTAGCGAGGAAAAGGCTAGGTAGTGAAGGCTGATGGGGGGTTAGCATTAGTTATTTTTAAATAAACAAAAACATAATGTTTTTGCATAGATTCTTCTCAGCAGTTTAAATCACCTATGAGAATGAAGTGAGTAATCTAACAGCAGTATTTGATGTCTGCTCTTGTCTCAGATGCTGGATTGTGACATAAGCAGAAATGTCAATGTGTTATCAGCACAGAGCAAATCAAGCCGGTTTTGTCTGTCAAGACTTAAATCTAAACATCCCTTGGAACAATGTAAAACTCACATTCCGATTAACAACTGATAAACTTCAACAATTCTGTAATATCAAAGGACAACATTGTCCCTCATAAGATGAGCATTGGATGGGTTGGCCTGACATAACAATGACTGGTGAACTAAAGTATCACTCCGAATTTGGTGTAAGCACCTCATACAAAACAAGTCTCATATTGAGGCAGTCGTTTCCTCCACAATTTCAACGTCTTATTTATATTTTTCCTTATTCCTTGTCCCAACAAGGGAGTGAAAAAACCTACAGTTGGCAATACTTTTTGGGGTTAGGTCTTTTTATCCAATTCTGAAAAAGGAAATTGTGTGTAGTCAATGCCAATCTATCAGAAAAGACATTGATGTCGCTATGGTGTGGTGTAGCCTAGTCTGTTTTGTTTTCGTATATTCTGGTTATTTATTTTTGGACAAAAGGGGACAGAAATATGAAAGCATATCGTTTTTCGGGAGTAACACTGTAATAATGATCACCAGAACCAACCTCAGACATTAGAGGAATGTACCACCAGCACTGCAGCCAGCCACTTGTACTCCGGGTGGAAACAGGGGATTTGAGCCATACCATAGAAAAATCATCACATTTCTGCAAGCCATACTGCATTCTAATTCAAGAATGCCATAATCTGCAATCTGACAAAAATGGAACACGTGCTTTTTTGGGGTGGGGGGTGTTTTGGCTCGTAAAGTCTAAGCATTTTTTAGGCTTCAGAGGACAGACAAAAAGAGATAGTGATACAGAGAAGAGAAAGAGGGGGAGAGGGAAGGGAAGAATGGGTCAGAAAGAGAGTAGAAAAGGAGCAAAGAACCATTGCACAGAAAAAAAAAGTGACAAATGGAGGTGAAGATGAGGGTGTGGGGAGTATCTTCAACCAACACTTCCTGGCCGGAAATGTGCATTAATCATGTTCACATCTTCATGTCATGGCTTACTTTGGCAATGGCCAGGAGTGTGGTAACAATGACACAGGATTGATGAGCTGGAGGTAGGGGTGTCTATCAGGAGTTTAAGGTGTGGATGGTCGAAACCGCATGTGAAAGAGAGCTGCTGAAGGTCAAGATGGTATCTATCTACAGATGTCCTTCCAACTCGGCCAAACCCACCCGCAGGAGCACATGGACAAGCACACCCTGACAGACACGCAGTCAAACTGACACACAAACCGATGAGCACGCACACACACTATCGCACAAACGCATGCACGGACACGCACCTGCACGCATGCTGGCAGAAACCCAGCCATGTTAACGCACACAGGCAAATCAAATGTCATGTTCGTAGTAAAAACAAGGTTCCCTTTCCCACCCACCAACAGGCCAACCACCCTAGCAATCAATGAATCCATCCATACGTTGACTATGTCCTGTACCAGCCTTTACAAGGAAATCCCTCTCCTGGCCTTCTGTTATAGCTGACGTTTGCTGATATACCATTTTTCAGCTTCTTCTTCTAATCTATGGAGATCCTGTCTTCAATATGTCCACTGCAAAAAATAATTATATTAATATCGGGCATTCAGCTGAAATAAAACATTTTCAAACTCCAATGTTTATTGTGAGTCGCAAAATGTTGTTCAGCGAACTCCCAGTTCATATTACACCAAGGTTTTCATTTTTTTCCTTTCATTACGGTGTCCTTATCTGACTTATTGTAGGTCTAAAACAATTTAAGATCATGCGGATACCCCAGCCGAGGCAAACCCAAGATGTATTGAGCTGGCCTGGTTACGCAGTTACCTCAGATGTATTGAGCTGGCCTGGTTACGCAGTTACCTCAGATGTATTGAGCTGGCCTGGTTACGCAGTTACCTCAGATGTATTGAGCTGGCCTGGTTACGCAGTTACCTCAGATGTATTGAGCTGGCCTGGTTACGCAGTTACCTCAAATGTTTTGAGCTGGCCTGGTTGTGCAATCACCTCAGATGTTTTGAGCTGGCCTGGTTACGCAGTCAATTCAGATGTTTTGAGCTGGCCTGGTTATACAGTCACCTCAGATGTTTTGAGCTGGCCTGGTTACGCAGTTACCTCAGATGTATTGAGCTGGCCTGGTTACGCAGTTACCTCAAATGTTTTGAGCTGGCCTGGTTGTGCAATCACCTCAGATGTTTTGAGCTGGCCTGGTTACGCAGTCAATTCAGATGTTTTGAGCTGGCCTGGTTATACAGTCACCTCAGATGTTTTGAGCTGGCCTGGTTATACAGTCACCTCAGATGTTTTGAGCTGGCCTGGTTACGCAGTTACCTCAAATGTTTTGAGCTGGCCTGGTTGTGCAATCACCTCAGATGTTTTGAGCTGGCCTGGTTACACAGTCACCTCAAATGTATTGAGCTGGCCTGGTTACGCAATCACCTCAGCTGTTTTGAGCTGGCCTGGTTATACAGTCACATCAGATGTATTGAGCTGGCCTGGTTATACAGTCACCTCAGTTGTATTGAGCTGGCCTGGTTACGCAATCACCTCAGCTGTTTTGAGCTGGCCTGGTTATACAGTCACATCAGATGTATTGAGCTGGCCTGGTTATACAGTCACCTCAGTTGTATTGAGCTGGCCTGGTTATACAGTCACCTCAGTTGTATTGAGCTGGCCTGGTTATACAGTCACCTCAGTTGTGTTGAGCTGGCCTGGTTATACAGTCACCTCAGTTGTGTTGAGCTGGCCTGGTTATGCAGTCACCTCAGTTGTGTTGAGCTGGCCTGGTTATACAGTCACCTCAGTTGTGTTGAGCTGGCCTGGTTATACAGTCACCTCAGTTGTATTGAGCTGGCCTGGTTATGCAGTCACCTCAGTTGTGTTGAGCTGGCCTGGTTATACAGTCACCTCAGTTGTGTTGAGCTGGCCTGGTTATGCAGTCACCTCAGTTGTGTTGAGCTGGCCTGGTTATACAGTCACCTCAGTTGTATTGAGCTGGCCTGGTTATACAGTCACCTCAGTTGTGTTGAGCTGGCCTGGTTATGCAGTCACCTCAGATGCTGGAGCTGTGCTGAAAGGGTGACATGTGAAAAGGACATACTCCAGCCTGCAGCACAGTGAAGAATGCATTTGGTATGGTGGTGTGAAAAGCATACAAAAGTCTGCCCATATCTGCATCTACATTCCTAATTGAAACCTTCAGTGTGTGAGTCTATGTGATTCATATTGTCAGGTTATGCAATGATACTATATTTTACTGATTAAGTTCAAACAGAATGACTCTTACAATTCCATTCATTGTCTGTGAGCCAGGACCCCAAATGTGAGCCGTCATGCATTCTTGTGCAGATTATGTCTCAAAGTGATTTTTGAAAATATTTCTTTACATTTTATTTTCTATGTCACTTGGGGTTAGAAAATGTGTGATATCAGTGTTAGTATTCAAGGTATTGCATGTATAGAGTTAGGTCCGGAAATAATTGGACAGTAAAATACATTTTGTTATTTTGTCTGTTTACCAAAATATATTCAAATTACAGTTCAATAATGATTATGGGCTTAAAGTGCAGTCTCTCAGCTTTAATTTGAGGGTATTCACATCCAAATTAGAAGAAGGGTTTAGGAATTAGAGCTCTTTAATATCTAGCCCCCTCTTTTTTAAGGGTCCAAAAGTAATTGGACAATTCACTCAAAAGCAGGTGCGAACCCTAACCCTAACCCATGTACAGGTGTGGGCTATTCCTTTTGTTATTTCAATTAAGCAGGAAAAGGTCTGGATTTTATTCCAGGTGTGGCATTCGCATTTGGAAGCTGTTGCTGTAAACACACAACATGTGGTCAAAGGATCTTTCAATCCAAGTGTAACAGGCCATCCTAAGGCTGCAAAAAGATATCCATTAGAGAGATAGCAGGAACATTTGGAGTGGCCAAACCAACAGTTGGGTACATTCTGAGAAAAAAAAGAATGCACTGGTGAGCTCAGCAACATGGTTTGCACCATTCATAAGCCTCAAGAATAAAAAGGCCAGATTTTGAAAAAAAACTTCTAAAAATGCCATCCCAGTTCTGGAAAAGCATTCTTTGGACAGATTAAACTTTGATCAAATTGTACCAGAATGATGGGAATAAAAAAGTATGGAAAAGGCTTGGAATGGCTCATGACCCAAAGCATACCACATCATCTGTAAAACATGGTAGAGACAGTGTGATGGCATGGGCATGCATGGCTTCCAATGGCACAGGGTCACTAGTGTTTATTGATGATGTGACAGGAGCCAGAAGGAGCCGGATGAATTCTGAAGTGAATAAGACTATATTGTCTGTTCAGATTCAGCCAAATTCAGAGAATTTGATTGGACGGTGCTTCACTTTACAGTTGGACAATGTTCCAAAACATACTGCGAAAGCAACCCAGGAATTGTTTTAGGCTAAGAAGTGGAATATTCTGCAATGGGCAAGTAAATCACTTAATCTCAACACAATCGAGCATGCATTTCACTTGCTGAAGACAAAATGAAGGCAGAAAGACCCACCAACAAACAGCTGAAGACTGCTGCTGTAAAGTATCACAAAGCAGGAAACCCAGCGTTTGGTGATGTCCATGCATTCCAGATTTCAAGCACTCATTGCCTGCGAAGGATTCTCAACAAAGTATTAAAAATTAACATTTTATTTATGATTGTGTTAATTTGTCCAATTACATTTGAGCCCCTCAAATAAGGGGACTGTGTATGAAAATGGTTGCAATTCCTAAATGTTTCATATGATTTTTATGTTCAACTCCTTGAATTAAAGCGAAAAGTCTGCACTTCAATTGCATCTCGGTTGTTTCATTTAAAATCCATTGTGGTGGTTTACAGAGCCAGAATTATGAATATTGTGTCAGTGTCCAAATATTTCTGGACAAAACTGTATATCCTGTAATTATTTATCATAGCTCAAAGCTCAGATTCATAGCTATCTACCTGACACACTTTCAGAATGTTCAGGTCAACATAACTCTGACCTTTGACCCTTTTGGTAAATTGCAGAATTACTAATAGAAATGTAATTTGAAAATTGGTTCTTCAAGGTCATGACATTACTGTTCAAATTATAGTTGATATTACAAACTTGTAAGCACAAACTACGTTTAACTACATTAACATAAAATTTTTAGCTTAGCTGTAGATTTCAATGTAATAGGGCAGCTATGTTTTTGGATAGTAACTTTCTCTGTATTGGCACCATCTTTACCTCTACCTGGGGGGTTGCTCCAATGATGCAAGGCCAGAACCCCAAACAATAAATAATGACAATAATGACATGGAATAAGAGGATGACAAAAATAGGAATAACCTAAAGAAAGCTCCACATTCCAGACTCAGGACATAGACATTGACAAACAAAAGAGCAAAACATCATTGGTCCAAATGAACTTAGGCGACCCCCTGACTCATAGACTAAAACTAGTGCTGCAACTCTGAATACCCTGTAACTGAATGACCCAAGACCAAATGGAAGCTCTGTTTCCAGCCTACAACACCTTTGGTATCACAGGAGAAGTGATCCGGAGCTAGGCTGGAATTCCAGTGGAATTCCACGGTCTATGGCACCAGAGTCCCTCTAGAGGTACAGGAGGGAACCACGGCTTGTTTCTCTTCTTGGTCATGATTGGATGATAAACACACGAACGATGTGAGAAAACCGTGCAGTCAGAAAGTGTTCAGCAATTCCTACAGCTAATATCAATGGAGTATCTCTCTCACTCTCTCTCTCCCTGGCACAGCGTTTGCCCTAAGCATGTTGCTCTGGTAACTGAACTCAGTAGCTGATCAGAACCAGGTGGACTGGGTCTCTCCATGTGCTTCTCATTTGGGCAGGATGTAAATGGGTTCAATTAGAACCAAATGCACAACCTGTCAGCCAGTGGAAGTCGGTGGCAGACTTTGAACGGGCTTTAGATGCAGGGGCCAGACTTTATTAACTCTCATATAACCACTAATATCAACATATCACTTGAGATTTAGTTCAGGGATGATTGATAAATATTTACATTATTGGAAATTACCGGGAAATTATTTGAGGATGTTTTGTCGTATCTCAACTCCTTCGGTCAATGTTAGTTGTCAGTGGTGGTGGTTAAGTAAACCGAAGAAAAGCTTGGATTGCAATCATTCCTGGTGAATGCTTTATATGGTCATTAACAATCTGTAATTTGGCTGAACCATCATTTCTATTGGGTTTAATGCCTCTCTTCACACAACCGCATGGAGGAATTAACACACAAACGCACACACACACACGCACACACCTATTCTGTAATTCCACTGGTTATAAACTTGCCTAACAAACAGGAGCTCTTATGGGTTAGTGGAGCAAACTGCGCCATCAGTTATGGCTGTTAAAAAAATCTCTGTCGTTAAAATGTAAGACTTCCAGGAAACTGACCAAGTGTAACAACTCTCCTGTATTTTGACTGGCTGGGAAAATGCATGACGTGTGTAATTAATGCACTGCTGAGGTCTTTAGAAATATATTAAGCCAGGTCTTTAGAAATATATTAAGCCACCAGACATGGGTTTAAGTTGTTCTTACTTCCATTAAAATTTGGTCAGCATTTAGTCTATACCTGCAATGTTGGGTGGGCAGGGTTTGCACTTGGGACAACACATTTTAAAACATTGCGGACATACAAAGATGAAAGAATACAGTTATACATTCTATTCACCATTTTTATTTCCATTTCGGATTTTGCTCAGCTTGTTGATTGTTAAGCAGACCAGTCTCTGGATTAAATACATGAGATTACATTTTTATATCAATTATGATTTAATCCTGCTATTATTATTTTCAGGAATCACATATTCATTGTATATGAAATAGTTAGCTATAAATAAAGATACATTTCCCATAATTCTACATGGTTCCATGGTTTTATGTCAAATATTGTTTGTGTTAATTCTTTCCATTACATTATTTTTCCTTTGAATGTCTCTATAACGATGATGCTAGTTTTCATTAATGTATTCATGTTTTCAGAAGGCAGCTACTTTTTGAAAAATACATTAAAAATGTTCTCAAACTAGTCTTGAAAAACTTGAAAATCGTCAACTTCCAGTGGATATACACACCCCTGTTTAAATGGCAGGTTCTTGTGATATCAAAGAATGAGACAAAGATAAATCATGTCAGAACTTTTTCCACCTTTAATTTGACCTATAACGTGAACAATTCAATTGAAAAACAAACTGAAATCTTCGAGGGGGAAAAATAAAAAATGTAAACCTCACAATAACCTTGTTGCATTAGTGTGCACAACCTTAAACTAACACTTTGTTGAAGCACCTTTTGATTTTATTACAGCACTCAGTCTTTTTGGGTAGGAGTCTATTACCATGGCACATATTTATGTGGCAATATTTGCCCACTCTTTTTGCAAAAACGCTCCAAATCTGTCAGATTGTGAGGATATCTCCTGTGCACAGCCCTCTTCAGATCACCCCACAGATGTTCAATTGGATTCAGGTCTGGGCTCTGGCTGGGCCATTCACAAAACGTTAATCTTCTTCTGGTGAAGCCATGCTTTTGTGGATTTGGATGTGTGCTTTGGGTCATTGTCATGCTGAAAGGTGAAACTCCTCTTCATCTTCAGATTTCTAACGGACGCCTGAAGGTTTTGTGCCAAAATTGCCTAGTGTTTGTAACTGTTCATAATTCCCTCCACCCTGACTAAAGCCCCGGTTCCAGCTGAAGAAAAACAGCCCCAACGCATGATGCTGTCACCACCACACTTCACTGTGGGTATGGTGTTCTTTGGCTGATGTGCAGTGTTGTTTTTGTGCCAACATACCTTTTGGAATTATTATAACCTTGGTTTCATCAAACCATCACACATTTTCCTACATGCTTTTTCAGCCGGGCTTGGATGTTTTCCTTTGTAAGAAAAGGCTTCTGTCTTGCCACCCCATTCCATAGCCCATTCATATGAAGAATACAGGAGATTGTTGTCACATGTAGTACACAGTCAGTACTTGCCAGAAATTCCTGCAGTTCCTTTAATGTTGCTGTAGGCCTCTTGACCAGTTTTCTTCTTGTCTTTTCATACATTTTGGAGGGACGTCCAGTTCTTGGTAATGTCTCTGTTGTGCCATATTTTCTCCACTTGATGATGACTGTCTTCACTGTGTTCCATGGTATATCTAATGCTTTGGAAATTATTTTGTACCCTTCTCCTGACTGATATATTTCAACAATGAGATCCCTCTGATGCTTTGGAAGCTGTCTGCGTACCATGGCTTTTGCTCTGAGATGCAACTAAGAAAATGTCAGGAAAATCCTACTAGAACAGCTTTATTTGTGATTAATCAGAGTCACTTTAAATGGTGGCAGGTATGTAATGACTTCTATTTAACATGAGTTTGAATGTGGTTGGTTAATTCTGAACACAGCCACATCCCCAGTTATAAGAGGGTATGCACACTTATGCAACCAGTTTATTGTAAGGTTCTTATTTTTCATTTTTCCCACTCAAAGATTTCAGTTTGAAAAAGTGGAAAAAGTTCTGACATGATTTCTCTTTGTCTCATTTTACATCACAAAGATCTGGCATTTTCAGAGGGGTGTGTAGACTTTTTATATCCACTGTAGTTCCAAGAAAGGCTTAAGCGCAGCTGAGATACTATTACTGCTGAGACACAATACTATTACTGCTGAGACACAATACCATTACTGCTGAGACACAATACTATTACTGCTGAGACACAATACTATTACTGCTGAGACACAATACCATTACTGCTGAGACACAATACTATTACTGCTGAGATACAATAATATTACTGCTGAGACACAATACTATTACTGCTGAGACACAATATTATTACTGCTGAGACACAATACTATTACTGCTGAGATACAATAATATTACTGCTGAGACACAATACTATTACTGCTGAGATATAATAATATTACTGCTGAGACACAATATTATTACTGCTGAGACACAATACTATTACGCAGTTGAGAGAAAATAGTACTTGAGCTCATGTCTGAATTTAATCTGGGCTAGTGGAGGACTGTCTTGTATCTTTCGATGTATCCCTCCTTTATTCCAACGTTAACCTTGGCCTCTCCGATTATCCATCATTGTATTTCCTGTTCCCCAACCGTAAGGAACCAGAGAATGGAAGGCCTGTAATGGAAACCATGTGAGGGTTTCGAAGTAAATCAAGTTTCCTTTGTGCAGGTATTGTCTCCTCACACCCTTGTTTAGAAGCTTGTGAGGTATTGGTTACCATACAACACACCTCCACCCATCTACCATGTCAGTACACTTGAAAAGGCTGTGTGTGTGTGTGTGTGTGCGTGCGTGTTTGGTTGTGTTTTTAAAGTGAAGGACGTAACATAAATGATAGAAGTAACTTTTATGTTCTATATCCTGATATGAACGTTCAATCGAAAACAGCTCGGGGCCACAACAGTATTTCATCTTCTTTGGATGTGACATTGTTTTAAAATCGTTAGATCATTAAAAAGTTAAAACGGGAGAAAGTAAAAGAGAAAAAACAGTGAGCGAGATAAAAGAGGTAAGAAAAAGACGGAGTGGATTACCAGAAGTAAGGGAGAGGCAGCGAGGACTGGTGAACGTGGGGAAATGACATTGTATTGTTCTGCACAACCAGTGCTTGTTTGGACAGTGAACGGACAGATATTTAGGAGGGAATCTCTGACATACAGTATCTAGCCATCCACATGGTGTGAACAAACCCCTTTCAGAGCTCAGTATTATGTGTGCTATGCTGAAGGCTTGGGTCATCTGCCATATGCCAAAATGGTACAGTGACCAAAAAAACCTGACCACCACCAGAATGAATGGTGTAGTAAAGACAAATATCTGCTGCTGTCTACCATGCTGTGCACATATTTGCCCCACGGAGAGAGGAAGAGGGAGGAAGAGAGAGGAAGAAAGAGAAAAAAAGAGCAAGAGATAGAGAGGAAACCCACTCAGTGTTGTGTCGGGCGCTTGCGTGCTAATTGTGGTTGTTAGCCATGGGGAGCATCTACTCCAAGCCCATCGGTCCTAGCTTACTTCCTGGTTGAGTGAGTGGCGTTGAGTGAGTGGCGTTGACAGACAACGGCACGTGAAAGGACGTGTGTGGGAGAACGGGTGTCCAGCGGTGTTGGCGTCAACTCTGGGACAATCAGTTGATTCAAAATGCTGTCCTTATTCAATGATTACTAATGAATGACAGAGAGACAGAGTAATAGTGAGACAGAGAGAGTACTTCATTAGAATAGTGAATAACGAAAAAATACAAGGGAATGAGAAGTTCAGTTTGTTAGCCAGAAACCCCAGCACAGAAACATTGTGCAGGAGACCATCAAAGACCTGATTTCAGATCAATTATTGGTTCCCTTCGGTTAACCTGGGGAAACCCCTAGCTGGGTGGGGAGGTTATTCTGTTGCAGTGGATCCAAGCCTGGGCATGAAAAAGGCACAGAGAGAGAAAGGTTAAAGAAGTAGAGGCTTTATCTTTCCCCACCTGGGACCAGACAGATGTTTTCCCAACTCCAGCTGTTCCAGATGTGTGTTTGCATGCGCGGGAGGGGGGCGACCACCTGTGCAGTGTGTATGTGCTTGTTTGGGAGCGTGTGTGCGTGCACTTGGAAATACTGTAGCCCACAGAACACTGTCCTCAGAACCAAGCCAGAACCTACCATAAAGAATGGAATGCAAGAAGAGAGAAGGAACCGTGTGAAATGACACAGTGCTATAGTTTGATCCATCCACAGTATCTGTAGACGTGACTGGTACAACCTTTACCAGGCCAGTTCTGAGAACGATAAAGGGGCCTAAAAACAAACCTTGTAGGTAGGCTGGGGGAGCGGCCGCAAAACAATGAAATATCTTAAGGTTGCAAACAACATGTTTGTTTTGTGTCATTTTGAATGCAAAGTGTCAAAATTGTCTGTGTTTACGACTAGAAATGGTGGGTTCAAGGACATTAGTGTTAACATGAAAGAAACATTTTCGATATCCATGCAACACTGGTATGTACAGCAATTCATTCATCAATGAACCCTCAACTTAAAAAGTATTAAGACCTGAATGCTTGGCGGTAAAATCATGTGTCACGTATTCTTCAGAAACCCTTTCGCAAAAGGGCTCTTGATGTACAGACACTTTGATCTAAAGTGAAACCAATTATTTACTGAGTATTTGAAGAAGATAGGCAGTGGCCCGATCTGCACGTCAAAGAAATAGTGAATGAGAAATCAATTTAAACTGAGGCAGTCCTAATATAGACATCCTATCAGTGGCTTGATGTAACCTCGGTAAGTCTTCTTTTATTCTTTGATGGCCTTCGTCCGACTGTTTTAAAAGTAATGGAAATCCTTCATTTATTTACCTCGGAGCAACAGCGGCGAGCGCTAAGCAGATATCGATTGAAAATAAAGCGAAGAAAGACATACTTAAAGTAAAGAAATTGGGCAGTAACATGTTTTATGTGAAACACATTATGAATAGGTGAAACCTGGGGAGACAATACAACTCTACACCGTGATGAGACCGCAGGACACGAGAGATTAAACGTCCCGCGGAAAAGGTTCAAGCCAACTTCAACAGGAGCTGCTGCACTGCTGTGCTCTACGTCAAGCAAAGGAAGAAAGGAGCGGACTTTATTCTCCAACCTTCCTGGGAGCGGGGCTAAAGCCCAGGCACAAAAGGGGGTGAAAAACAAGCCAATCAATTAATGCCCCCCTCCGTTGACATCCATTGACAAGGAGAAATGCTTTCAGGGCCTGTGTAGGTCTTAAAGCTCTGTGGGCTGCTGAGTGCTGTAGCGTCGAAGAGAGGAGTCAGGATCTACTCTCTGTCTCAGCGTGCGTGTGTGTGTGCGTGCGTGCGTGTGCGTGCATAGTGAAAACCTCGAAGTTGAATGAGCACATTCAAGGGAGCGTAGCACTCTTTAAATGCCAATGAAAATAAAGAGGGGGGAGATTGTAGGCACTCCGAAGTCACAGGGGAACAAACCAGCAGAGCGAGATAGAGGGAGCAAAAAACCCGCATTGCCAAGAGACTTAGTAAGGTTTAGCAGCCCTGCACTCCAATATATGGTGTCTGTAAATTCTCTTGTTACTTTTATTTGGGCTCCACTTTTATGGGTCGCGACAATGACAGAGACTGTTGTAAAAAAACGGGGGAAAAAAACGACTGTATGTTAATCAAAAAGACGAACTGGTAGCCAGTTTGGGAAATACATAGGGGAGACCGGGGATAGTTGTAACATTTTGGACATTTCTGTCTGTATCTTGACGCTCTTTGAAGCCAGTGCATTCAAAATTGTATACAAACTAGTTACATGTGTCTGCTATTAGATGGCGTAGCTTTTACATCTGTAGCACAAACAAAAAATGTGTGGTTTAGTCTCAAACACAATGAGTGAAATGTTACAATTCACCCCATAGCCTGTGTCAGTTGTAACATACCGTGGGGTGAAATGTAACATTATGATATACCCTGGGTTGAGTTGTAACATTCTTTTAAAAAATTATGAAAAAAAAATTATATTGAAAGGTTTTTATTTCAAAACTTTAATTACTTTTTAACATAATTGGTGTGTGTGTGAGAGTAAAGTATGTTAGTTACTGTCAGTCATAGTAGTAAGACATTTGAATATAATCCATTTGAACAAAATGAGAATTACTGAACATTAGTTTGTGTGTTTGTGCTTGTTTGTTACCGTCAGTCTAGGCATACTGAAATTCAAAGAAAACATATATATAGGCCTTTTTGCATAATTGTCGTTACAACTAACCCAGACTCTTGTTGTTACAACTAACCCAGACTCCTATAGTCATGAACTAGCTTACCTTACAGGTAACAGGTAAAACATTATCACTAACAACTTGTATGAAAGATATCTAGATAGACACACAATAAACATTATTTAGGTTTGATGAATTTAGTTACATAGCTGGCAATACTATCACAAAATTGAAGATTGAAGTAAAAAATGTATAAATCTTACCTCAAAATGTGTTTTTTCCTTTTAAAAACAAAATGGTTGTGTCTGCCACCAGGTGCCACACAGAAGATAGCAAGTCTTCCATTAGATGTAGTTGCAAGGAACTAATCTTGCAAAAGCTCCTTCTGCACCAGACAGATGCAAACTTGATGCGACCTGCATAGAGTACCAAGCCACAAGGGTTTCACAAGACAATCAAGCTTGGCTTCCCACATCAAATCGCATTGGCAGTCTCTGTGCAGTCTCTGTGCACCACAATACTTCGCTCATTTGTGGCTTGTCTAGAAAAACGTATCCAACCAAAACATTGATACCACGGACAACAGGAGTTTTTTTTCTCGTTCTCTTTTTTTACACAATGACTTCTCCCTCCCATTTGCTCCGTTCTCTATAGGACGGATGCCAGAAATACAATGGAGGTCATTTCTATAATGAGGTAATTGACATCCCGGCATGGTTGTCATTCACTTCATGTGAATCGTGTCATGTAAATGACTCGCTCATCAAATTAATCTGATGAAGTCCTCTTTACATCAGCAATTTATATATCTTGAACTCTCTGAGGACATTTCTTAGGAGGAGCAGCCATGAGAACACACGTCTTTGTTTACTTTGTTCAACCAGGCAAGGACCTCTTATTTTCTTTGCTCCTGTTTGGTGATTGCTCATCTGTAGTAGCATTTTCCACTTCACTGACCAGGTAATTTGTCTGGTGTAAACAGTCTACTGCTACCCGTCAACCCAAGGAAGGTCTCTTAAACAACCATTTTGCCCATAACAATAGCAGTTAATTTGGGGCTGCAGGGTAACCTAGCGGTTAGAGCATCTGGTAAAAAAAAATGGGTGAAAATGCGACTGTTCTGTCCCTGAGCTAGTCGTGAAATACTAATTGCTCCCAGGGTGTTGCTGGAAATCGAAAAATGCTCCAAGTCAACACAGTTGGTAAAATTAGATTTAATAAAAATGCTTTCCAAAATCTTCTGTCCAGAAGCCCATACCTTTACGGCCAATTCTTAGATTGCACTTTAAATCACAATATTCATTTGAATTCATGGACCTCAGACTGTGGTGAAGATCAATCTTGTAGCAAGAAAAACCCAATGCACACAGCCAAGGCTACGTTGAAGTGGGACGTCTGTGAATGTCCTATTGGCCCAGCCAAGCCCGAACTTGAAAACTGCAGATCTCAGATGCTCCCCATTGAATCTAACAGCACTTGAGAGCATTTACAAGATAAAAAAAAAAAAACATCCCTAATCCAGGTGTTCAAAACTGGTAGAGGTGATGCAAGGTTGTGATCACTGGCAATGGCAGTTCTACAAAGAACTGAATAATGGTAGGGAATAAATATGTACATTGAATATTGCAGGTTTTTTAAATGATTAATTAATTGAGTCTAAAATGTTTGGGATTTGTCATAGGGTGTGTGTGTAGATTGATGTGGAGAAAGCACAGAGATCTGAATACTTTCTGAAGGCACTGTGAGAACATTATTTTAAAGTTTTGGTTGGGTTGTGCATGATAGGAGGGTTTCTGATGTTCATGTTCAACATTGGCCTGCCTTGACTGTTTAACGGTCACTGCTGTTAGCTGCTTTTACAGCATTCCTCTCTTTACGTTCATCTGCAGGCTTCTTCAATGGCTGTTGTCATTGAGCTGTAAAACAAGCCAATGAATAGTCCCAGAGCTCTGCTGAACGCTCAAGGCTTTCTACCTGTTGAGATTGGGGCTTATAAGATCTGCCTCTCTTTTGGAAAGGTCAGCAGGGAGTCACAGTCTTTTAAGCTTGGCCTCGGTTTTTGTTTAAGTGTCAGGAAACAAAGGACCTTTACAGCATGGAAGAAAAAACAGAGAGAGGTGGGAGGAATGAACAAAAAAAGAAGGAAGGAAAGAATGGAATGAGGGAGGGAGGAGATTACACTTAGAATAGATTGCCCGGTCACCATTAGGGCCTTGGTTTTTCACTGACCAGGTCCTAGATGGAGCGTGTGGGGCTGAAACAACGGGGGGCCTTGAGTTATTACTATCAGACGTGTTTAATAACAACAGTGTGCTTCGGTAGCTTTCTCTAACGTTCACTGTTATTCAGACCTGGTTCTTCTTATAATGACCACCCTCTTTATGGTCTTCAGTAGCTTTCTCTAACGTTCACTGTTATTCAGACCTGGTTCTTCTTATAATGATCACCCTCTTTATGGTCTTCAGTAGCTTTCTCTAACATTCACTGTTATTCAGACCTGGTTCTTCTTATAATGATCACCCTCTTTATGGTCTTCAGTAGCTTTTTCTAACATTCACTGTTATTCAGACCTGGTTCTTCTTATAATGATCACCCTCTTTATGGTCTTCAGTAGCTTTCTCTAACATTCACTGTTATTCAGATCTGGTTCTTCTTATAATGACCACCCTCTTTATGGTCTTCAGTAGCTTTCTCTAACATTCACTGTTATTCAGACCTGGTTCTTCTTATAATGACCACCCTCTTTATGGTCTTCAACACCAACACCGTCCCATGGTAAAGTTGACTGATGATTGATCAGACCTTAAAATAATTATTGTAAAAAAATGTTTTTAAGGTCCACTGGGAAGGCATTGCTGTTTTTATCTCGTACTTTATCAGTCTAAAACATAAATGGAATGGGGATTTCACAGAAATTATAAATTGATCACATTTTATTGATAATGTGCAACTATATAATTGACTTTGGGTGTCAGAGACTAGCAAACTATATGAGTTTTTTCATTCAGAGTTAAGCTGTGTTGTTGCTAGGATATAGGAAACACTTGGTGAAGTCTTGACATTGACAGCCGTTGTTTCAAATGTGTCAACAAACACCCTGAAAAAGGTGAGCAGTCAAGTTTTCACATTGATGTTCGGAAGCCCAGTAGAACAATGTAAGGTTTGTCATAAAATTAGCTAAACATTTCACAAAAAGCATAAAATGTCAGCATTTCACTGATTTATGACATTGGTACTGCAATCAAATGGTTGTCTCTAAACATTGAACAGTTCAGTCTATGAACTGAAAACGTTGTAAAGCCTATAAAAGGTGACATTTGCAGGAAAATATAATTTCAGGGTTTAAATCGTATATTTATGATGGCTCACTGTACTTACTGTACAGGTCGGATTGATCCGGAATGTTTACGGCGTGGGCTGAATCGAACAGAAGTGAAGGGTTAAGCTGCAACACCGGAATGCATATGGGACTGGAGCATGTTTTATTAATTTGGTGATGAGCTCAGCTATTGATGGCGTTGGTGGCCCATGGGTTCAATTAAGATAATAAAGGAAGGGGAGAAGATTACGGGTGGCTACTAAAGTGAGGGCATATCTCTTTCTGACAGTTATGGTCCAAACGCAACAAATTGCAACTCGGTGCCAGGCACTATGGTCTCTTGCGGTGAGAGCCACCATATGACTCCACTCCCGATGAAACACGCCAGCGCGGCTGATCACCAGTTTGGCGGGAGAGACGACGGGAGGCGGCTGCAGCTTCAGTGGTCCTGCCGTCGTCGGTTGGACTAAGTGCTGTTACTATTTTCCCCATTCATCTAATAGGCCCCATTTAGAAAACAGCAGTCTATATGTTGCATGATGCTGTGAGTTGAGCTTCTAGCAAGCCACCGCTGAAGGCCCATGATGCCCCTGTATAAACCTCTACCATTTTCACATATAAACCTAAACTTTAGTTCTGCTTCCCTAAAAGAGGGACCCGCTCTCTAGGGGGAGGGATTTGATCCAGAATATTCACTAAACATTTAACTATATTGCACCAGAAACCTCTTACACACAGAGGATTGGGGAAACCGTTTGGATGAAGCTTTAACCAGTTCACAGTGAGACAAAGAAAGAAGGGCTGTCTGTTGAGTATGCTTTTTCTTCTCCATGGGGAGAACGAGGGAACTCTTTCTTCCAGCGAACCGGGGGTGAACGTTTATTGTGATTGATTAGCAGAGGGCCTTGACTGTTGGCTTTGCTGCACTAAGAAAACAGTGTACTGTAGATTGTCTCCACTGCACTTTCTGTGAAACTGAATAGGGAGAGCCCATAAAGTCACAGACACTGACCCAAGCACCATGAGATCCGCTGGTAACTGAGCTCTCTGATTCGCCGGTAGCATTACGATCAGCGACACAGACAGGAGTCTTTAGAAAGTGTGAGGGACTGTTTGCTTTCTTTACTTTGCTATCATGGTGGGACATGGTGGTTATGACTGCCTCGGTTGTCCACTTAGGCAGCATGTTAAGACCCCGGTCTGTGAGATATACTCAGTCCTTCTCTCATCATTCCCTTGTATAAACCAACAACCCAGGACATGGACTTCCTTACTGCAGCCTGCATGAGTCCCATCACTCAACATGATGGTTTCGGTGCTATTTGAGGGTGGGAGGCAAACCTGGTCTTAGGGCAATTTGTAGGATGTGGTATGTAAATGGGTCTTGAGTGCCTTACAATCTTAGGAAAAATAAGGTTCCAAAAATAATTATTTAGTTGTTCCCACAGGATAAACATTTTTGTTTCCATGTTGGATCCTTTTTAGGTCCAGATTAAATCATTTTGGTTCAGAACAATGAATGAGCTGCTGCATTTTGGATAAGAAACAAGGGTTTGATGGCACAAATGTGAGGTGACTTGGATTAGTAACAGTGCTGCTTCCTGTTTGAGACACGGCCGTACTGTTAAGAAGGGTGTTATTCCCCTACCAATAACAGGAAAGACCATGTACGAATACAGAAGAGCCAAGTGACTCAGGGGAAAAAGGGCCTAGAACCAAGTCCTGGTGGGAACCAGTTGCGAGGGCTTTAGATTTAATAAGGTAAAAGAGGTTAAAGACAATTCTGGTATGCACGGGATTCAATGGACTGACCGAAGAGGTGTGGAATTCATCTGTCTTTTCAAAGTGGTTGACAAAGTCATAAAAAGGCAAGATGGAGGGGGGAGGTAGAGTATTGAGCAGGTAATACTTTACTGGGGTAAGATTAAAAAAGTTGACATTGGAACGAGGAAGAAGCAAGGAGTGAGTGAACGGATGATCGTTGGAAGGTCAGTTTTTGTACTTTTCACTCTATTGCCCCGCAGTCCTGCTCTGTGAGCCTGTAGTGAGTCAGAAACCACCGAGCTGGCCTGGGAGGAAACTGGACAGTGAGTCAGTTACCACCGAGCTGGCCTGGGAGGAAACTGGACAGTGAGTCAGTTACCACCGAGCTGGCCTGGGAGGCAACTGGACAGTAAGTCAGTTACCACCGAGCTGGCCTGGGAGGAAACTGGACAGTAAGTCAGTTACCACCGAGCTGGCCTGGGAGGCAACTGGACAGTGAGTCAGTTACCACCGAGCTGGCCTGGGAGGCAACTGGACAGTGAGTCAGTTACCACCGAGCTGGCCTGGGAGGCAACTGGACAGTGAGTCAGTTACCACCGAGCTGGCCTGGGAGGCAACTGGACAGTGAGTCAGTTACCACCGAGCTGGCCTGGGAGGCAACTGGACAGTGAGTCAGTTACCACCGAGCTGGCCTGGGAGGCAGCTGGACAGTGACAGTCATAGGATGTGAAGGGGGAGGAGAGTAAGGTCGAAGAAGCAGAATCGGAAGACAAACAGGTTAATTAATTAGCGGATGAGAGAGATGATAAAATAGAAAATAAGAGACAAATAGCAGTGAGAGCAAAGATTGTGATGGTGCATGACCATCTGGGTAGCAGCTTAGTGGCTTAGATTGGAGAAGAAATAATAAAAAAGACAGAGCAGTCATCAAAGACCTGGGGGCGGGTGGGGGGGTTACACACTTCATATGACTTATATGTGCTCAGACACACAGGTGGTAGATGAGGTGTTTCCCCCATACTGTGTAAAGCTTTTTTTGAGTCCATCAGTTGTTAGAACGGAGCTATTTAAATCCAATTATCATTACCCCATCACCTTGCTCTGCTCTCTTATACCCTGCTATTATATTTCTCTGCACCCCATTCTCTTCCTGTTTTCAATCCCATGTCATAACCCAACGAGTCACCCAGAGCCAGCTCTAGCCTTTTGGGTCCCTAAGCAAAATATGACTTGGGGGCCCCCTGTCTAATGTTCCCTCCCGGTCAAGGGCCCCCCACCGGTCTGGGCCCTAAGCAACAGCTTACGTCGCATATGCCTAGAACCGGCCCTGGGGTCACTACTAACATGACTGTCTTAACTGTCATTCGTTTTTCGGGTGGGCAGAGGTGCAACAGACAGACAGGCTAAGGCTTTGATTTGTCGGTGGGTCTGAGTTGTATGTAGAAAAGCATTGTGTGCAATAGGGTGTGTGGGAGATCCAGCTCAATGGCGATTTCATGCCAGCCGACAGCAGCCCAATCATATTTTAACATGGTCCTGCTGCACAGAAGGAGAGAATGACAAGATGAATTTTGTCTTTCACCCTCAGTCTCCCTCAAGAATGCATTGGTGTTACCACAGATACCGCTGGCCACGATAAAAATAAAGCAATGTATGCACATCCATGGACCACAGAAGAAGGTCAGTTCATTTTAACTGCCTCCTTTGTCTCGCCATGACTGATACGAGCCATTCATCACAGACTCCCAGCTTCATGTCTCCTTTCTGTGTTGTCTGTGTTTGTCTGAATGTTTGCTCGTGTGTGTGTGAACAGTGATTTTAAGCAAATACATTTAGTCTATTCAGTGCATTCCTTTTTAGTGCATTAGAAAGCAAGACTTCTCTCCGAGTCATAGAGGTAAATCATTCAGACAGAAGTCTTTCTGATCACCGTAGGCTACTGTAAGTCTGTTTAATTCTCAGAGTCTGACACCATCTAGTGGTGATTAATATTAGTTCTCATAATCTGATGATTCGTTCTGTGTTCACAGTGAGCAAGTAAGGTGTATTTTAGAAATAACACTCAAACAATGACTCGAAGTAAAAACAGATTTATTTTTTACACATTTCCTTCTCTTTTTTTTCTCCTGTATTGTAGGTAGTTCATATTTTCATATTTATACACATACAATAAATGTAAGAAATTTAGAAGATACTCTTATTCAGTCGTTCACAGTAGAGTACATACATTTTTGCACCAGCCCCCCAGGTGGGAATCGAACCCCTAGTGTCATGATCCAAATACTATGCTACACAGTACAGCCCTTCTAATTCCCAACATTCTGTCACTTCAAGTCACTGAGGCGTCCCCTGCCCTGTCTCTTAGCAGCCATGAGACGCCTCATGACCACAGCGGGGGTAACTCGATATTGCTCAGTGATGGTGGACAGAATTACCACGATCGTAGCCACCCTGCTTGGGTATGGAGTCATGGTTGCACATTGTAGAACTGGGTCATGTTCATTGGGCATCAAACAGAAAAAAATATATTTTATCCGCCCCAACCTAGATGCAGGTCATACCTCATTAATGCTGTGCTCCCATGCATAGGGAGTCACTCACATTGGGAGTGAAAAGGGAAAGTGTATGTTACAGAGATCCGAGAGCTAGCTAACAAACTTACTATGCTGATATAATTTTTTTTTATATATATTTCTTTACATTGTCAAATAATAGTGAAGACATCGAAACTATGAACGAACAAACAGCCTGAAATCATGTAGCAACAAACATAACTGTTCAACAAAACAAAATACATCAATATTTTGAATTGTTCATTGTAGCCACACTTGGCTTTCTCAAAAGAATTATGATGCTGTTTAGTATCAAAAACTCCTGATTAAATACATTTTGATTACATGATGTGACAAAATATAGTGTGTACAAGTCCAAGGAGGTGAATACTTTTGAGTGCCATATGGAGAATCAGTGGCAGCCATGCATGCCCAAGCCAAAACTGGCCCACCATATTTAACAGACGCAGTGATATGCTGTTGACTTAGGTCCGTTTTATTCCCAAACTCTTGCTATCAGCTAAATGTAAATTAACCGTATTGTCTTTCCGCCTTACCAGTTGTTTGCACCTTGCAGCATAACCTATAGTTTGGATGGTAAGGCATGGTAGTGTGGATGGTAACGGAATGGTAGTGTGGATGGTAACGGATGGTAGTGTGGATGGTAACGGATGGTAACTCATGGTAGTGTGGATGGTAACGGATGGTAGCTCATGGTAGTGTGTATGGTAACGGATGGTATTGTGGATGGTAACGGATGGTAACGGATGGTAGTGTGGATGGTAACGGATGGTAGTGTGGATGGTAACGGATGGTAGTGTGGATGGTAATGTATGGTAGTGTGGATGGTAAAGGACGGTAGTGTGGATGGTAATGGACGAAAGTGTGGATAGTAACGGATGGTAGTGTGGATGGTAACGGATGGTAGTGTGGATGGTAATGCATGGTAGTGTGGATGGTAAAGGACGGTAGTGTGGATGGTAATGGACGGTAGTGTGGATGGTAACGGATGGTAGTGTGGATGGTAACGGGTGGTAGCCTAGATGGTAACAGATGGTAGTGTGGCTGGTAACGGGTGGTAGCCTAGATGGTAACAGATGGTAGTGTGGATGGTAACGGATGGTAGTGTGGATGGTAACGGATGGTAGTGTGGTTGGTAACGCATCATAATGTGGATGGTAATGGATGGTAGTGTGGATGGTAGCGGATGGAAGCCTAGATGGTAACAGATGGTAACGGATGGTAGTGTGGATGGTAACGCATGGTAGTGTGGATGGTAACGGATGGTAGTGTGGATGTTAACGGATGGTAGAGTGGATGGTAACGGATGGTAGTGTGGATGGTAACGCATGGTAGTGTGGATGGTAATGCATGGTAATGGATGGTAGTGTGGATGGTAACGGATGGTAGTGTGGATGGTAACACATGGTAGTGTGGATGGTAACGCATGGTAGTGTGGATGGTAACGGATGGTAGTGTGGATGATAACGGATGGTAGCCTAGATGGTAACAGATGGTAACAGATGGTAGTGTGGATGGTAAAGGACGGTAGTGTGGATGGTAATGGACGGTAGTGTGGATGGTAACGGATGGTAGTGTAGATGATAACAGGTGGTAGCCTAGATGGTAACAGATGGTAACAGATGGTAGTGTGGATGGTAACGGATGGTAGTGTGGATGATAACGGATGGTAGAGTGGATGGTAACGGATGGTAGTGTGGATGGTAACGGATGGTAGTGTGGATGGTAATGGACGGTAGTGTGGATAGTAACGGATGGTAGTGTGGATGGTAACGGATGGTAGTGTGGATGGTAATGCATGGTAGTGTGGATGGTAAAGGACGGTAGTGTGGATGGTAATGGACGGTAGTGTGGACGGTAACGGATGGTAGTGTGGATGGTAACGGGTGGTAGCCTAGATGGTAACAGATGGTAACGGATGGTAGTGTGGATGGTAACGCATGGTAGTGTGGATGGTAACGGATGGTAGTGTGGATGGTAACGCATGGTAGTGTGGATGGTAACGGATGGTAGTGTGGATGGTAACGGACGGTAGTGTGCATGGTAACGCATGGTAGTGTGGATGGTAACGGATGGTAGTGTGGATGGTAACGCATGGTAGTGTGGATGGTAACGGATGGTAGTGTGGATGGTAACGGACGGTAGTGTGCATGGTAATGGATGGTAGTGTGGTTGGTAACTCATGGTAGTGTGGATGGTAACGGATGGTAGCGTGGATGGTAACGGATGGTAATGCATGGTAGTGTGGATGGTAACGGATGGTAGCGTGGATGTTAACCCATGGTAGTGTGGATGGTAATGGATGGTAGTGTGGATGGTAACGGATGGTAACGCATGGTAGTGTGGATGGTAATGGATGGTAGTGTGAATGGTAGCGGATGGTTACGCATTGTAGTGTGGATGGTAACGGATGGTAGCGTGGATGGTAACGGATGGTAACGCATGGTAGTGTGGATGGTAACGGATGGTAGCGTGGATGTTAACGCATGGTAGTGTGGATGGTAATGGATGGTAGTGTGGATGGTAACGGATGGTAACGCATGGTAGTGTGGATGGTAACGGATGGTAGCGTGGATGATAACGCATGGTAGTGTGGATGGTAACGGATGGTAGTGTGGACGGTAACGCATGGTAGTGTGGATGGTAACGGATGGTAGTGTGGATGGTAATGCATGGTAGTTTGGATGGTAACAGACGGTAGTGTGGATGGTAACGGATGGTAGTGTGGATGGTAAAGGACGTTAGTGTGGATGGTAACCCATGGTAGCGTGGATGTTAACCCATGGTAGTGTGGATGGTAATGGATGGTAGTGTGGATGGTAACGGATGGTAATGCATGGTAGTGTGGATGGTAACGCATGGTAGTGTGGATGGTAAACGGATGGTAGTGTGGATGATAACGGATGGTAGAGTGGATGGTAACGGATGGTAGTGTGGATGGTAACGCATGGTAATGGATGGTAGTGTGGATGGTAACGGATGGTAGTGTGGATGGTAACGGGTGGTAGTGTGGATGTTAACGCATGGTAGTGTGCATGGTAACGGATGGTAGTGTGGTTGGTAACGCATGGTAGTGTGGGTGGTAATGTATGGTAGTGTGGATGGTAACGGATGGTAACGCATGGTAGTGTGGATGGTAACGGATGGTAGCGTGGATGTTAACCCATGGTAGTGTGGATGGTAATGGATGGTAGTGTGGATGGTAACGGATGGTAACGCATGGTAGTGTGGATGGTAACGGATGGTAGCGTGGATGTTAACCCATGGTAGTTTGGATGGTAACGGACGGTAGTGTGGATGGTAACGCATGGTAGTGTGAATGGTAACGGATGGTAACGCATTGTAGTGTGGATGGTAACGGATGGTAACGCATTGTAGTGTGGATGGTAACGGATGGTAGCGTGGATGATAACGCATGGTAGTGTGGATGGTAACGGATGGTAGTGTGGATGGTAACGCATGGTAGTTTGGATGGTAACGGACGGTAGTGTGGATGGTAAGGGATGGTAGTGTGGATGGTAATGGACGTTAGTGTGGATGGTAACGCATGGTATTGTGGATGGTAACAGATGGTTGTGTGGATGGTGACGGACGGTAGTGTGGATGGTAACGGATGGTAGTGTGGATGGTAATGGATGGTAGTGTGGATGGTAACACATGGTAGTGTGGATGATAACGCATGGTAGTGTGGATGGTAAACGGATGGTAGTGTGGATGATAACGGATGGTAGAGTGGATGGTAACGGATGGTAGTGTGGATGGTAACGCATGGTAATGGATGGTAGTGTGGATGGTAACGGATGGTAGTGTGGATGGTAACGGATGGTAGTGTGGATGGTAACGGGTGGTAGTGTGGATGTTAACGCATGGTAGTGTGCATGGTAACGGATGGTAGTGTGGTTGGTAACGCATGGTAACGCATGGTAGTGTGGATGGTAATGGATGGTAGCGTGGATGGTAAGGGACGGTAACGCATGGTAGTGTGGATGGTAACGGATGGTAGCGTGGATGTTAACGCATGGTAGTGTGGATGGTAATGGATGGTAGTGTGGATGGTAACGCATGGTAGTGTGGATGGTAACAGCTCACATCCACACCTACACATCCTGGTTTTTCTGATCCATTGGACGATTGTAGTTTTTTATTATGGTGAGCCATTATCAGTCCTTGTCGGGTAAAGTCGTTTGCATTTGCAGAGCTCCCCAGTGTTTTCCTTCTTTGGTAATGATGTACCCAACTGTTGTTTCTGGTGAGCATGAAGTTTGGCTTAGTCAAAGTAATTATTTTAGATTATTCAGCCTCATAATGGCGGCTTTGAATTTGATTCTCGCTATTCCTCATGTTGATACCAATAGCAGGCTCTAAAGGCAAAAGCAATGCCTAAAATCCAGAAGAGATATTTAAAGTATTCATATGCTAGCACAAATTATCCAACACATATTAAACAGATTATCACAATAGATTTGGTGCCCTGCGAATTATAACTGCAGTTATTTCTGATATTTTGAAACCAAAATATACACCGACATACCAAACATTTTTTTTTTTTTTTTACATTCCTCTTGTAGTTTAAACTCACTCAGGGGCACTTAAACATCTAAGTGAAGTTTAGAATGTTGACCGTTCAACACCTCTGGTGCACAAGAGGCCATACTGCCTAAGTCAGAAATCCCCCTGGGGACTTTAAGTAGCAACCACTTAGGAGTGTTAGGCTACTGATCGTGTTAACAGTGCCATAGTATCATAATACAAGTAGACTGACAGGTCTGGAATTTGAATAGATAGTATTTGACCACAGGTGTTGCCAATGAGAGCAATATTTTAAGTGTGGCATCATTTTAAGTGTCACCACCTTAAAACACGCCTATGGCATTGCTATAGCTTACCTGGGAGCAGTATATAAGCATGGGCATTACTACAGTTTCTGTGGCGATTTGTCTAGCATATGAATGTTCTGTCATAAAGTGTAGCAGTGGGGGGCACATTCCTGTCCCATGTGAACCCCATCTCTCTTGAAATGTCCACCAGAGGTAAAAACATACAACACAAACCTGTTTCAAAACATCTAGCTTTATTTTTCAAATGTAGGTGGATTAAAAAACTAAAACAAAACCAAATCCAAAACTTCAAAAAACAAACAAGATGTCATGTACAATTCTAATTACAAAACAAATATATAAAAATAAACCATATCTTTTGAAACACTACACACAGTCTTTACTGAGAGGAACTGTTGAGCTTGCTACCCAAAAGAGGGTAGCGAATCCAACATTGGGGTGAAAAGGGGCAGAGAAAACAGCCTTATGGTCAGTGCTTTCCATGCCTGGATGTTCAAGTGCACAGATACTGCATCATACAGCAACCATCCGGCAGGAATCAAGTGTTTTGTTTGGCAGCTAGGAACGTTTTATTGGCGTCAACTACACTGCAAACAAGTCACAGATTAAGGGAATGTCTTGTCCTTCCTCAAAAGAGGTGTTTGGTTAGAAGAGCCATGTGCAAAGCTCCTCCAAAAAACCCTGTTTCCTACAAGCACTTCAAAACAGAGTACATTTATAAACATGCGTAATAGTCACATTTGTGGTCCCCTACTCATTTACTAGGGTAGGTGGGCATAGTCCTGATTAAGTTACACTATGTGCAAGGGTCATGTTCAGTAGGAAACACTGACAAAACATTTTAAAACAAAAATGCTTTACAGACACGTGCAGGAATTCCTGTGTATTGCCTAATAAACAAAACCCTGCCTGGTAACTTGTGGTTGCGACCCCCTGTGACTGTATAGAAGCAAACATCCTCACTGTTACTGATTCATGTTGAGTACACCTGCATACTGTACATAGTGCAGATCTGATTCCGTAAGCAACATACTACCTCGTTAGCCCCACCCATACACACTAAACTAGTTACACAGAAGACCCTTGGAGAAAGTACTGGATATCTTTCTGCTGCCCCTCAAATTTCACTCTTGTACTTCCATAAACATACACCGGACAATAAAAAGCATGGGTGTTCATCAAACATCGATCACTCACTATGCAGCATGTAAACCAGACTGGTCAGAAACTAAAGAAAAGGTGAGCGACGGGTCAGAATATTTCCGATTTGACCTAAAATTTCATTATTGCTAACAAGACAGACATGTTTCCTCAATTCTAAATAGTTAGCCACGTTTAGATACTACACCGGGGAGACACTAGCTAGTCTCCATCCAGAGACAGCACGGAGCTGCTAGCTGGGTATTATGGGAACTGGAGATGTAAAGGGGTTGTTGAGCTGAGTCATTGACCAATCCTCCATGTAACACTGGGCATGCCCAGGGTGAGGTTCAGTCGTCCCGTGACCCAGAGAGGCATCTCTGGAATGGACAGGGTCCTCATGTGTCTCTGGGATTGCCCCGGCACTGCAGGCTCTCAAAGTGGGCCTCTCGCAGGATTCGGTTGATTTGGTGGTAAGACGCCAAATCTGTGGGGCCAGCTAGCTCTGAGGCCAGGCAGGAGCTGAGAGGGCTGCAGGGCCCGGGGACACGTGGCTGGGCCCCACCGAGGCTGTCCGAGGCACACTGGCTACTGCTGCTGCTCCCCGATGCATTGTCTGGACTGCTAATGGCACTGGTCTCGCTGTTGGACGACTGGAAGCGAAGATGAGACATGAGGAATTTGGGTATTCCCAAAGACAGCAAGAGCCACCATTGCTAACTGACGGTTTGCAAAATGAAAAAACACAAACAACAGATGAACTGTTCCAGTGACGAACCTCAGGTTTACATTTGAAATGCTTTGTTGCTGGTGCTCGAGCTTACCTCTGAGTCCCAGGCATCCCGGCCCAGCTCAGGAGAGAGGGGATTAGATCCTCTGCTTGACCTTTTTGCCTGAGGCACCAGCTGGCCATTCTCCTCATCGCCTGCACTCCGCTGGCGTTTCCTTATATGGGGTTGAATCACAAACATCAGAATGTAAGATACAATGAACATACCAGTGGCAACATTTAATCTCCAATCAGACAAGTCGCATGCAGATAAAAATAAACTCACCTGTTTTCAGTTAACATGTGACAATGAATGTCAAGTGCAGCACGTCAAGTGCGGTAATGTATTTCCCTAAATGACAAGCCTTGAATCTAGTACCGTGTCGTAGTAAATAAAGGCTGCAGTGACTACTGTACGCTACTCGCAGTTAATAAATGTTTTGGACCTAGCTAGCTGGCAAAATATAGGAATCGACAGTGTAACTTCCGAACAGGCTGATGTCACCGGTTTTATAGAATAGTTAAGGCCGTTGTTCTGACAGCTACAAGTAGCCTAGAATATCTAGCTAACAAGTTGCCCAACTCAATTGGTGTAGCAGAAAACCCAGGAAAACCAAACCCTTCCTGTGGCTGTGTAGACCTCACCCAAAAATGACAGTTCCCAGCTAGCTGTCGCAACTTAAAGTGAATTACGTGATCATGGTGCACATGCCATTTTTAGTAACACCATAACTAGATAGTTAACGTTATATTAGCTAACTTGAAGTTATCTAACTAGCTTGTTTTAGCTAGCTAACAAAAATGACAGCTAACCTTGGCTAGCAACGCTTTCCAAGGTATTTTGTTAGCATTACCCCACTAAACTTACGTTAGATGCAGTAATGCGTTAGTAAACGGACAAAATAAATCTAACTTTACCTATCTGGCTAACATTAAAATGTATACAATGTGATAAAAAGAAAACATTCCTTACATGACAGTACTGTAGAGCTTTGAAACCTAACGTTGTATCTAAGACCCAAACTGTACAGTCGCGCTTGCTAAGCTAACCTAGCTAGCTATCTTTCTCAAATCCCTGACCAAAAGAAAGGTATCCTCAGCGTAGATCACCGTCTCATAGGACAGAGTATTCTTCTAAACAATACACCATGGGGTAAAGAATAAAACGAGTATTTCCTGAAACCTAAATTTCAGTAACATTTCACCGGTATTCACGCTCCAACATCTCTGAATCTTTACTAGCAAGCTGCAACCTTCTACCTATGTCAAGTTAGCTAAGATCATCCATAAAAGTGGAATAAGCGTTTTCCTTTCAAAATAAAGGCCCTCTGTGACATCAATAGGATGACAAAGTAAATCATGCCATATTTTGACTAGACAATGGTAAACAATGTTGTATGTTGTTATCTGAATTCAAGAATATCTAATTACTATTTAATTTGAAAAAAAAATAAAAAATAAAATAAAATATATATATTGAAGTTGCAAAGTGGATATATTACATTTGCAGCTCATGTATCACGGCATATGATAGTGTACAACCAACAATTATAACGAAATGCGTCCATGGTAGACCAAACAACCTCAGAATGGTGCTCCATTTTGTTTGATATATTTCTAAAATTGTGTAGAATCTTTTTTGAATATTTTATGTAGAAAAAGCAATTAATAGCTTAGACTGAACGGTGCATAATGTGTCAAATTAATTAATTATGTATTTTTTTATTGAAAAAAATACATAGTAACCCTTTAGCATTTTTGAGGCCACATTATGGATATATTTTGCAATCTATGTTTATTTGCATCGCTAAAAATGAGGGACGTTTTTTAAATTAGAAACACCAACGTATATACACTATCGTAGCTAATCGTTATTGTGGCTAGTTTCTCGTAGCTCAACCTTTGCTTTTCCTTTCAAGTGACAGTCGCTGCTGTTTACACGGCACTGCGACTGCGCAGTACAGAAAGAACTGTGGCAAGTGACACCACATGGGGTCGCTGTGTTATAAAGTAAAGTACCGTTTATTACTATTTCCAAAAAACAGTATCTACAAATGTTTCACTGATCTAATGGATACTTTAAAATGTTATAGTTATTGTTATTATACATTTAGTTAACACAGCCATAACAATTTCTATAAAATATTAGTTACCATTGTCAAGTTGTATTAATAATGTGTATTTCATTATTTTTGTATTTTTTTTAACAGGTAATTTTTTTTAACAGATACCAAAGTGTTATATTTGGCTTGTTCGAGGTTAGAAGGGTGCCTTGTTTAATATATATTGTTTACCTTAGGCCGGCCTATCACGCCTATCACCGTACTTCTGAAGAACCCGGAAGTTGAGTAAAGGCGAACCACAGTGAAAGGTGTCCGCGAGTGCCTCAAGCGGAGCAAGAAGGTGAACAAGATTAGTAGGGATTCACGGCTGCAACAACGCTGGAATATAAAAATGGGTAACAGTGACTCTAAATTGAACTTCAGGAAAGCAGTGATACAACTGACAACAAAAACACAGGTCAGGTACTTTAATTGTTGTTTATAAAGCTGACAAATATAAACAATATAGTGTGTATATTATGAGGAAAAATAGCGACGTCAGAATGAGCGCTCTAGCTTGCGCATCATGATGGATAACGGCTTTATTGCAAATCAAAACAGGGACAGCACGGAAATACACCGACGATTTGTAATGCATATATTAAGATATCTGTATACATTCTAGTTTAGGTTTTTGCATGTCGTCTAAACATTCATATTTGATCATTGTTAGGTTATAATAAGATCCGTCCAATTGCCACCGTTTTCAATCCCTCAAATATTATTCAGCGCCATTATTTTTCTGGGATGTATCTCGTTATTTTGCGTTATATTCTCTATTATATAAACATTGTGAATCAATACATTGCCTCAACTCTCCGTCGCTGTCCACACTCTCACATCATGTAGTCGTCGGCATAACCCTTCTCTAGGCCTTTAAATTAGTGAATAATTTTGCCCTGTGGAGTATTCACTGTTTAAAGTTAATATACTCATAAAAAAAATTATAAATCAAAAATCACATATCTTATTCAATAATCAAGTTACGTGGGCGTTCTTCCGCCACCCCCAGATGCGGCAGGTGGTCTGTGATGTGCAGAGATTATGGAGCGAGACAGCCAGCTCACATTTCCCTGTTGTTGTATAGCTCTAGCTGCAATTGGGAATGGATATGTTATGTTTACATTGTCAACATGTTGTCCCATCTGCTAACTTCTGTTGAGATGACATCCAGATTGGCTATTTGCATGAATAAGAATTTAAATACATTGTTGTAAACATATCGTTGTATTATTACTGTAATTAATTTAATGTTATGCTTATTCATATATTTGTCAACACATATTGTTATAGTTGTCTAATTTGATATTTGATACAATACCCTATGAATTTCTATGGTACTATAGGCCAGGACTATTAAATTCCAGTCCTTGAGGGCCGAAACATTTCTGTCTTTATCCTCTGCTAACAAATGGGAATGATTCAGACCTGAGATGCCAGGTGAAGGCAATCAGCTAGGAGGTAGAACCAAAAACCAGAAGTGTTTCGGCCCTCCAGGACCGGATTTGAATAGCCCTGCTGTAGGCCTACATGTGCTGTTTATATACCCTTTTTAATAGGTTATTATCATTACATTGATTGAAGCAATCTCATAGAAGCCCAATGAGTGGTGGGAAATGTAGTCTAAAAGCAGATACATGCATTTCCCACAGCCAGTAGAGGCCACAGACGATGCGTTCTGGGACCAGTTCTGGGCAGACACTGCCACCACTGTACAGGATGTTTTTGCCCTGGTGCCAGCAGCAGAGATCCGAGCAGTCCGGGAAGAGTCCCCGTCCAATCTGGCAACTCTCTGCTATAAGGTAGAGTGAAATGATAATAAATGATGTCGATGATGAACCTGAAGCGAAACTGTAAAGGAATGGAAGCAAGTTGACCAGACAGGGAGATTTTCCATCTAGAATTATTTTTAGTCTTAGACAGAAGGAAAGTGTATTGCAGGTGAATTCTACATTGATACTGTTAGGACACTTTGCAGCTTTCTGTGAGTACCTGGCTGGCACATGCTGCCACTGGCAGAGGCATGAACAGCTCTCGGAGGAAAGGGAAAGAAGCAGGGCGCCCTCCCTTCCTGTCTCTTACACTGTGCTTCCTTTTAAGCTGCCTGTCAGAAACAAAACAGACAAATTACTGGGTCAGGGTTCCCTAATGGAACGCTGGGGAGGGGCTTAGATAAGCCTTTGATATTGATTAATGTCAGATGTTTGATAGCTCAGGGTTGTTTCTAGTGGGTACAAAAAGGAAGATAACAATGTTGAACTACATTCTAGAGCTTGTCCAAGTGCAAGAGTCCAAGAGTTTGCCTTTAATTTGCACCTGGTTAGGTGCTAACTGCATTTTGTTATACTGTACTCATACTGTTTAATCTAAAAGTTGGATAAATTCTGATGATCAAATTACTGGTATTTAGGCATTTGGTTGCTTTTAGTTGGATTGTTTTCTTTAAAATGCACTGGGTTTTTGATGCTGGTTGGTGGGTTGTTGATGCTGGGTTGTTGAGATATGAAAGACAGATTAAAAAGACACGAGGCTTGATTGAAAGGGGTGTGGCACTCCAATAGTTGTGTTTTTGTCGGCACTAAAAGTAATCCTGTTTAATCTTTTTTGTTTTATATGATAATTTAAAGACACAGACTAAATCAGTCATCATATTTAGATTTTTGGATATAAAACAGTGTCACGAATTCTATATTAAAATGTAATTTGCTAATACATTACGACATTTGCTCCAGCGGGTGAAAGTTGGGCTCAATCTTAAGTAAAACACCCCTACTATCTTAAGGCTACTCCCCTACTATCTAAGGCCACACCCCTACTAGTTTAGGGCCACACCCCTACTATATTAAGGCCACACCCCTACTATTTTAAGGCCACACCTCTAGAAAATAAGGAAATAATTTCATGACGAAAAAACATCACAGCTCAACGCGGGATGGATATCAACACAGCCTGAAAGTGAAAAATAAATACCCAGATGTTATTTAAATGAACCCAACTGGCTGGATGAGAAGAACCCAGCATCAGTATTCCCTGCACGTCTAAAAAAACCTTTGCGTGCTGGCCGGTATGCATGTGTACCTGTGTTCGTGTCTATGTGAGTGCACCCTGATGTTCACAACATAATGCCCATCTCCCCCCTTAGGCCGTAGAGAAACTGGTGCAGGCAGCGGAGTCAGGATGCTCCTCGGAGAAAGAGAAACAGATCGTTCTGAACTGCAGTCGAATGCTGACCCGCATCCTGCCTTACATCTTCGAGGATCAAGATTGGAGGGGCTTCTTCTGGTCCACCGTGCCGGGTGCTGGAAGAGCTGGCGTGAGTGGGCAGATGTGTGTGGGAGTCGTAAATTCAACGGGATGCTGTGTTTTAAGTTGGCTAGGGAGTTGCTACGCTTTACGCTAAAACACAGTACGGATTCCACACTTAACGCTAAGACACAGTACGGATTTCATACTTTACGCTAAGACGCATTACGGATTCCACACTTTACGCTAAGACACAGTACAGATTACACACTTTACTCTAAGACACAGTACGGTTTACACACTTTACGCTAAGACACAATATGGATTCCACACTTTACGCTAAAACAGAGTACGGATTCCACACTTTACGCTAAGACACAGTACGGATTCCACACTTTACTCTAAAACACAGTATGGATTCCACACTTAACGCTAAGACACAGTACGGATTTCATACTTTACGCTAAGACACATTACGGATTCCACACTTTACGCTAAGACACAGTACAGATTACACACTTTACTCTAAGACACAGTACGGATTACAAACTTTACGCTAAGACACAGTATGGATTGCACACTTTACGCTAAAACAGAGTACGGATTCCACACTTTACGCTAAGACACAGTACGGATTCCACACTTTACGCTAAGACACAGTACGGATTACACACTTTACTCTAAAACACAGTATGGATTCCACACTTAACGCTAAGACACAGTACGGATTTCATACTTTCCGCTAAGACACATTACGGATTCCACACTTTACGCTAAGACAGTACGGATTACACACTTTACTCTAAAACACAGTACGGATTACACACTTTACGTTAAAACACAGTACGGATTACACACTTTACTCTAAAACACAGTACGGATTACACACTTTACGTTAAAACACAGTATGGATTCCACACTTTACGCTAAGACACAGTACGGATTCCAAACTTTACGCTAAGACACAGTACGGATTACACACTTTACGCTAAGACACAGTACGGATTACACACTTTAAGCTAAAACACAGTATGGATTACACACTTTACGCTAAAACACAGTACGGATTCCAAAGCATTATTTGTGATGATTTACTAACGCAGGGGAATAATCCCACATCAGAAGATAAAGCGATTTGTTATGTGGTTTGCAATTCATGGACATTTTAAAGGGAGTTTTTAATTTAAACATAAAGATTTTTTTAAACATTTAATCCTTAGGGGCAAATCAAGACTGACATTTAATGGCCAACTTTGGGTCGAAATTGGTCATGATGACATTTGGCTACAGAAGTGTTGTTTCTTACAGATGGTCAGATCCATAGCCAAATGGGATTGTTGTGAGATTTTTTATTCAACAGCCTGATGATGCGTACTCTTAAATTGGAGGGACGTGGTTGTAGTCTCACCCTAAGCTAGTGCATCAATGCATAGAACGCCATAGCCTTATGATCTCTCAGTTTGACCGAACTTGTAATCTTTTCATCAATAATGTCCATAATAACGCACACTTCTGAGGACACATTTATAATAAAACCATAGTTGGAGATTGTATTAAGGTTTACAGTGTTCTTTGCACTTGGCACAATGCTTTTGCACTACTAAAATATTGCCCGTAATTACATTTTGAATGATAAACCCTTATTAAAAGCTAACACCCACATAACTGCTGCAAGCACCAGTGTTTTGTCCCATATTCAACAAATTCAAGCATGGTCCCAGATCTGATCGTGCTATATAGCCCATTCATTTAATTGTTTTTGGCTATACAGATTTTGATCCAGGCTAAAGAGATTGTACTAATTTCTCATTCCACAAACACTTCATGCTGGATATCAGTAAAAATGCCAGCCTGTTAATTTGTAATCTGAATCTGAATGTGAATGAGTCTGAAATGTCACTGCGGGATCCTGGCGAATATGTGGAAGGAAATTGGCTTCTGTCAGTAAACCAGAAAAAAACCCACATACATTTCAATAAGTTGTTTATTAATTCCAGCATGGTATGTTTTACCCATAGGACACCAAGTTTGTGTTCATTTGGGCATAAAAGTGAAAAGGAAAGTTATTGTTCCTTATTAGAAAAGTCTATGTCGTCCCTGACAGTTGTCACCCAGCGAGTGCCTAATTAAGGCAGTCCAGTAATTTGGCATGTTAATGAGAGAATATCAAATACCTTAGTTGAATTTTTTTACCTCTCTTGATTACAAGATTGGTTCCTTCCTCCTTGGGATGATGAGAGGAAATAACATCCTAAGTCTTCATTTGAATTGTATTTCCTCACACGGCGGAATTTTAGGATACTTTGGCAAGCATTTAATTGCAAACACTAAACTTTAGGCTGGGCAATCGTATTCTTGCATGACGACAAGCACAGTATATTAAAAAGTCAGTGTGGAAGAAGTGAAGAGTAAAAACATTATTATCCATCTGTAAGAATAAACCACCTGAGACGAACAGCCTGAATGGTAAGTTTCTGGGGTTGAAACAGACGATATTTCATGTCCTATTTGCCAAATGTTTTATATAAGCCAGAGGAAGGAGTGTCGTCCCCCCCGGAACTGGGGGGAAGCCAAAGTCATTCCGCTACGCATGAATAGCAAAGCACCTTTTAATGGTTTAAACAGATGACCAATAAGCCTGTAACCAGTGCTTAACAAACAGTACTAAGTACTCCAGCTATAAAACCAAAAAAACACAGGACAGAAGAGATAAAAAAGACATACATTTATGAATGTTGTGTACTTTATTATTATGTACCTTTTTATTCTGTTTGTGAGAGCCTATAAGACTAGACTATGTACAGCATATTAGCATGTGTTGTGTATTATTATATATTCATAGGGATCCGGGTGAATGCTGCTACTAATTAAACCCCCCCCACCCCCCCCCGCCCCCGACCCCCCGTCCTCCCTCACAGACGGATGAGATGGATGACGATGAAGGAGCTCGTCCGCTGGCTGAATCTCTCCTCCTGGCCATCGCCGACCTGCTCTTCTGTCCCGACTTCACTGTGCACAGCCACCGAAGAGGGCCAGTGAGTGATCCGGTCTGATCCGGTCAAGTAGATTGCAACATTTTGGCTTTAATTCACAGATAGTCGACCATTTTCAATAGAACTACTAGAACAGAAATTCCTAGGGCAGTGTTTGTTCGGGCGGCCGTATTGAATGTACCAATGTGCGTGCTCGGGAGTTGCCGCCGTCTGAGGGGATCTTTTGAAGAGCTTCGGGGGTCTAGAGGCTTTCGCTTCAGCCCTCCTGATGGGTTCGATGTTCTCATAGTGACGTGTGTCCCACAGGACGCGGCGGAGGACATGCAGACCATAGACAGCTGTGAGTACATCTGGGAGGCTGGGGTGGGGTTTGCCCAGTCGCCCCCGCTCAACTATATCCACGACCTCAACAGGTGAGTCACCCAGCGCTACGTGTGCCAGTGTTGATCTCGGTGTTTCCATGAACCTTGCCTCCCACAGTGAACGCCTCTTTCTTTCTTCGTGTCACCACGTCCCGGCAGGACGGAGCTGCTGAGGCTGCTGCTGACGTGTTTCTCCGAGGCCATGTACCTCCCGCCCACTTCGGATAACAACATCCTCAACCCGTGGGTCACCTTTTTCTGCTCCACGGAAAACAGGTAAGGCAGGCGCGCACACGCGAACACACGCACGCGTAAACACAACAAACTGTGTGTTTTCCACACGTAAACACATCCACAAAAACACACACCAAACCATGTGTTTTCCACACGTAAACACACCCACACGAACACACACCAAACCATGTGTTTACCACACGTAAACACACCCACACGAACACACACCAAACCATGTGTTTTCCACACGTAAACACACCCACACGAACACACACCAAACCGTGTGTTTTCCACACGTAAACACACCCACACGAACGCACCAAACCGTGTGTTTTCCACACGTAAACACACCCACACGAACACACCGAACCGTGTGTTTACCACACGTAAACACACCCACACGAACACACACCAAACCGTGTGTTTACCACACGTAAACACACCCACACGAACGCACACCAAACCATGTGTTTACCACACGTAAACACACCCACACGAACACACCAAACCGTGTGTTTACCACACGTAAACACACCCACACGAACACACCAAACCGTGTGTTTACCACACGTAAACACACCCACACTAACACACCAAACCGTGTGTTTACCACACGTAAACACACCCACACGAACGCACCAAACCGTGTGTTTTCCACACGTAAACACACCCACACGAACACACCAAACCGTGTGTTTACCACACGTAAACACACCCACACGAACACACCAAACCATGTGTTTACCACACGTAAACACACCCACACGAACACACCAAACCGTGTGTTTACCACACGTAAACACACCCACACGAACACACCAAACCGTGTGTTTACCACACGTAAACACACCCACACGAACACACCAAACCGTGTGTTTACCACACGTAAACACACCCACACGAACACACCAAACCGTGTGTTTACCACACGTAACACACCCACACGAACACACCAAACCGTGTGTTTACCACACGTAAACACACCCACACGAACACACCAAACCGTGTGTTTACCACACGTAAACACACCCACACGAACACACCAAACCGTGTGTTTACCACACGTAAACACACCCACACGAACACACCAAACCGTGTGTTTACCACACGTAAACACACCCACACGAACACACCAAACCGTGTGTTTTCCATACGTAAACACACCCACACGAACACACCAAACCGTGTGTTTACCACACGTAAACACACCCACACGAACACACCAAACCGTGTGTTTTCCATACGTAAACACACCCACACGAACACACCAAACCGTGTGTTTTCCACTTGTAAACACACCCACACGAACGCACCAAACCGTGTGTTTACCACACGTAAACACACCCACACGAACACACCAAACCGTGTGTTTACCACACGTAAACACACCCACACGAACACACCAAACCGTGTGTTTACCACACGTAAACACACCCACACGAACGCACCAAACCGTGTGTTTACCACACGTAAACACACCCACACGAACGCACCAAACCGTGTGTTTACCACACGTAAACACACCCACACGAACGCACCAAACCGTGTGTTTACCACACGTAAACACACCCACACGAACGCACCAAACCGTGTGTTTACCACACGTAAACACACCCACACGAACGCACCAAACCGTGTGTTTACCACACGTAAACACACCCACACGAACGCACCAAACCGTGTGTTTACCACACGTAAACACACCCACACGAACGCACCAAACCGTGTGTTTACCACACGTAAACACACCCACACGAACGCACCAAACCGTGTGTTTACCACACGTAAACACACCCACACGAACGCACCAAACCGTGTGTTTACCACACGTAAACACACCCACACGAACGCACCAAAACCGTGTGTTTTCCACACGTAAACACACCCACACGAACACACCAAACCGTGTGTTTACCACACGTAAACACACCCACACGAACACACCAAACCATGTGTTTACCACACGTAAACACACCCACACGAACACACCAAACCGTGTGTTTACCACACGTAAACACACCCACACGAACACACCAAACCGTGTGTTTACCACACGTAAACACACCCACACGAACACACCAAACCGTGTGTTTACCACACGTAAACACACCCACACGAACACACCAAACCGTGTGTTTACCACACGTAAACACACCCACACGAACACACCAAACCGTGTGTTTACCACACGTAAACACACCCACACGAACACACCAAACCGTGTGTTTACCACACGTAAACACACCCACACGAACACACCAAACCGTGTGTTTACCACACGTAAACACACCCACACGAACACACCAAACCGTGTGTTTACCACACGTAAACACACCCACACGAACACACCAAACCGTGTGTTTACCACACGTAAACACACCCACACGAACACACCAAACCGTGTGTTTTCCATACGTAAACACACCCACACGAACACACCAAACCGTGTGTTTTCCACTTGTAAACACACCCACACGAACGCACCAAACCGTGTGTTTACCACACGTAAACACACCCACACGAACACACCAAACCGTGTGTTTACCACACGTAAACACACCCACACGAACACACCAAACCGTGTGTTTACCACACGTAAACACACCCACACGAACGCACCAAACCGTGTGTTTACCACACGTAAACACACCCACACGAACGCACCAAACCGTGTGTTTACCACACGTAAACACACCCACACGAACACACCAAACCGTGTGTTTACCACACGTAAACACACCCACACGAACGCACCAAACCGTGTGTTTACCACACGTAAACACACCCACACGAACGCACCAAACCGTGTGTTTACCACACGTAAACACACCCACACGAACGCACCAAACCGTGTGTTTACCACACGTAAACACACCCACACGAACGCACCAAACCGTGTGTTTACCACACGTAAACACACCCACACGAACGCACCAAACCGTGTGTTTACCACACGTAAACACACCCACACGAACGCACCAAACCGTGTGTTTACCACACGTAAACACACCCACACGAACGCACCAAACCGTGTGTTTACCACACGTAAACACACCCACACGAACACACCAAACCGTGTGTTTACCACACGTAAACACACCCACACGAACACACCAAACAGTGTGTTTACCACACGTAAACACACCCACACGAACACACCAAACCGTGTGTTTACCACACGTAAACACACCCACACGAACACACCAAACCATGTGTTTTCCACACGTAAACACACCCACACGAACACACCAAACCGTGTGTTTACCACACGTAAACACACCCACACGAACACACCAAACCGTGTGTTTACCACACGTAAACACACCCACACGAACACACCAAACCGTGTGTTTACCACACGTAAACACACCCACACGAACGCACCAAACCGTGTGTTTACCACACGTAAACACACCCACACGAACACACCAAACCGTGTGTTTACCACACGTAAACACACCCACACGAACGCACCAAACCGTGTGTTTACCACACGTAAACACACCCACACGAACACACCGAACCGTGTGTTTACCACACGTTAACACACCCACACGAACGCACCAAACCGTGTGTTTACCACACGTAAACACACCCACACGAACACACCAAACCGTGTGTTTACCACACGTAAACACACCCACACGAACGCACCAAACCGTGTGTTTTCCTCTTCACAATGAGTGTGGTGATCTGGCTGTGTGCACCCCAGGCACGCCTTGCCGCTCTTCACCTCCCTGGTTAACGTGGTGTGCGCCTACGACCCGGTCGGCTACGGCATCCCGTACAACCACCTGCTCTTCTCCGACTACCGCGAGCAGCTCGTGGAGCAGGCCGTGCAGATCCTCATCGTCAGCCTGGAGCATGAGGGAGGTGGGGCTGCCCAACGACCCCCATCGCCCTCCTGCATGGAGGACCAGGATGTAAGACCGGGACCCTCGTCTACTTGGGGGGGGGGGGGGGGGGCAAGCATGTGTGTGTCTGAAAAATAACTCTTGCTGTTCCATTTTCTTTTCTCTCTCTTTCACAGTGTGTTGGCCCCGACAACCTGTTTGTCAACTACCTTTCGAGGATTCACAGGGAGGAGGTACTCTCAGTTGTTGTGTTATTTGCACATTCTGACTACTGTGTTGATAAGTTCGGTGGGATGTAGTTCGCTGTTTCACGTGTGACTGGTGTTCAGTCTGGTGTTCAGTCTGGTGTTCAGTCTCATTCATTTGAAGTGCCTGTAAAGTCAGTATGTTAGTCCATTATCATCTTCATCACCCACAAGGCATTAATCAATAACAACAGAAAAATTCAGATTCTTTTTTAGCTTTATTACCTCTATAGACAGATCAGTCGATGCCATGGGTATGCACGTTATCCTCATTAATGTTTATTAAACATCCATGTCACACATCACCGTGGCAACTGTCAAAAGCCAAACACATTACCAGCAGCAGTGAATCCACATGGAGCACAAAACGGGGCACATTATTAAGTAGTCTTTTCCCCAGATCAGAGCTGTATGAGAGAGCTTCTTTTCATATAGGTAGCTAGATTTTTAGCTAATGCAAGCAAATGTTACTTGCTTGTGTGGCTGGTAATAACTAACTAGCTAGTGCTTATTGACTTCAGTGTACATTACTAATTAGTCAGCTATGCAAAAAGACAAAGAAATATAATGATCTTGATTTGAGATCAGCACAAACAAGGTTTGATGGAAAGACAATGCAGTTCAGGTTTACAGTTAAGGCTAATCTGGCTAATCCAGTGGCTACTTTGTGAAAGACAGAAATGGTAGCTTGCTGTAAACATTTTTTAATGCTTGCCATGGCTCTCTAAAAATGTAATACATGTCTGCCTGACTCCTGGGTTTTTTGGGAAGCTGAATAGGAACACATTGCTATTGGCTCTGTGGCCCAATGCCAGTAAGAAGCAGCATGATGCAGCTGGAGATAATAAACATTGAGAATAGAATTTGATGAGCAAAACATTTTAATTGGTGAGCAAAAACAATCTACATAGATTGGGAAATGCTTGGAACCACATTTCAAAATGGCAATATATATCTATGATAAAACATAAGCTTGTATTGCCATTTGGCACGCACAGTTAGGTTTCCTAATTTAGCTGCAAGACACCAATCTATTTAAATCGTACTGTACGTCGTTCCGACTCCTGCTGGCTTTCTGTTCTACCTGATAATGAGTAGCAATCACCTGGTTCCCCAGGTTTAAAACCATCCCGATGGCATGGAGGTCCAGATTAGAATGGAGGGCTGTGAAGGTTTGCTCTTTTGACCTCTGTAGGACTACATCTTGGTGGTTGTCTTCTTGTTGTCCTGTTCACACACGTCCTTGTCAAAGGGCACGTTAACACATGCAAATGACTCTGGTTGTCACCCCCCTCTCCAGGACTATGACTTTGTGTTGAAGGGACTGGCTCGCCTGTTAGTAAACCCTCTCATGCAGACCTACCTACCCAACTCCACCAAGAAGATCCAGTTCCACCAGGAGCTGTTGGTGCTCTTCTGGAAGCTCTGTGACTTCAATAAGGTCATATATAATACTGTATTAGCGATCACATAAGGTAGGAGAGCAGGGTTATTCCTGGTCTGATGTTGTGCCTAACTATAGGAGAGGTTATGAAGCCCAAACAGATGTAGGACCCGGCCTGTAGGAGGCCACTGTGCAGGACCTCCTGACATCCACTGTGTTCACCGCAGGCACCTCTTCTTCCTGAACTAAAAAAGCCTGAATATTTGCAGTACTCACAGTATATGTGGTAGCTGCGATAAGATCTTCAGTGACAATCTATTCAGTATTCGTAATAAAACTGCCGCCATCAACACGATGGATACTGTGCGTAAACAACAGTGAGAAAAAAAAAACATGTGGCCGTTGTCTCTATTGCAGAAGTTCCTGTTCTTTGTATTGAAGAGCAGTGATGTGCTGGACATACTGGTCCCTATACTCTTCTACCTGAACGATGCCCGGGCCGATCAGTGTGAGTACAGTGTATTGACACACACACAGACACACACACACACAGACGCGGATATTTATTATCTTCCATCTGAACGATGTCACAGTCTGAGCATTGTTTGTAAGGGGGTTCAGAGATTCTATATCTGTTAATGCCTGAATATCTACTTGATGAACATAGACCTTGGCCTCACGTGGAGACGTGCGTGTGTGTGTGTGTGCCTGCTGCAGCCCGCGTTGGCCTCATGCACATTGGTGTCTTCATCCTGCTACTTCTGAGTGGAGAGCGGAACTTCGGCGTGCGTCTCAACAAGCCCTACTCGGTCCACGTGCCCATGGACATCCCGGTGTTCACGGGAACCCACGCCGACCTGCTGATAGTGGTGAGACCGCGCCGCCTAGACCACACCCAACCACAGTAACCACAGTAACCACACCCAACCACAGTAACCACAGTAACCACACCCAACCACAGTAACCACAGTAACCACAGTAACCACACCCAACCACAGTAACCACAGTAACCACACCCAACCACAGTCCTATCTCAGAGAGACAATGCGATAGTGTCTGTTTGCTGGTGTTTGCTAGTGTCTGTTTTGCGTTCTGACATATATTTTGACCTACAGTGGGGAGAACAAGTATTTGATACACTACCGATTTTGCAGGTTTTCCTACTTACAAGGCATGTAGAGGTCTGTAATTTTTATCATAGGTACACTTAAAAAATCCAGAAAATCACATTGTATGATTTTTAAGTAATTAATTTGCATTTTATTGCATGACATAAGTATTTGATCACCTACCAACCAGTAAGAATTCCGTCTCTCACAGACCTGTTCGTTTTTCTTTAAGAAGCCCTCCTGTTCTCCACTCATTACCTGTATTAACTGCACCTGTTTGAACTTGTTACCTGTATAAAAGACACCTGTCCACACACTCAATCAAACAGACTCCAACCTCTCCACAATGGCCAAGACCAGAGAGCTGTGTAAGGATATCAGGGATACAATTGTAGACCTGCACAAGGCTGGGATGGGCTACAGGACAATAGGCAAGCAGCTTGGTGAGAAGGCAACAACTGTTGGCGCAATTATTCGAAAATGGAAGAAGTTCAACATGACGGTCAATCTCCCTCGGTCTGGGGCTCCATGCAAGATCTCACTTTGTGGGGCATCAATGATCATGAGGAAGGTGAGGGATCAGCCCAGAACTACACGGCAGGACCACAGTCTCAAAGAAAACCATTAGTAACACACAATGCCGTCATGGATTAGAATCCTGCAGTGCATGCAAGGTCCCCCTGCTCAAGCCAGCGCATGTCCAGGCACGTCTGAAGTTTGCCAATGACCATCTGGATGATCCAGAGGAGGAATGGGAGAAGGTCATGGGGTCTGATGAGACAAAAATAGAGCTTTTGGTTTAAACTCCACTCGCCGTGTTTGGAGAAAGGATGAGTACAACCCCAAGAACAACAGAACCATCCCAATCGTGAAGCATGGAGGTGGAAACATCATACTTTGGGGATGCTTTTCTGCAAAGGGGACAGGACGACTGCACCGTATTGAGGGGAGGATGGATGGGGCCATGTATCGCGAGATCTTGGCCAACAACCTCCTTCCCTCAGTAAGAGCATTGAAGATGGGTCGTGGCTGGGTCTTCCAGCATGACAACGACCCGAAACACACAGCCAGGGTAACTAAGGAGTGGCTCCGTAAGACTCATCTCAAGGTCCTGGAGTGGCCTAGCCAGTCTCCAGACCTGAACCCAATAGAAAATCTTTGGAGGGAGCTGCCGAGCGACAGCCCCGAAACCTGAAGGATCTGGAGAAGGTTTGTATGGAGGAGTGGGCCCAAATCCCTGCTGCAGTGTGTGCAAACCTGGTCAAGAACTACAGGAAACATATGATCTCTATAATTGCAGACAATGGTTTCTGTACCAAATATTAAGTTCTGCTTTTCTGATGTATCAAATACTTATGTCATGCAATAAAATGCAAATTAATTACTTAAAAATCATACAATGTGATTTTCTGGATTTTAGTGTACCTATGATAAAAATGACAGACTTCTACATGCTTTGTAAGTGGGAAAACCTGCAAAATCGGCAGTGTATGAAATACTTGTTCTCCCCACTGTATATTCTGACCTAAATTCTGGCCTATATTTTGACTTGTATTTTGACTTGTATTTTGACCTATATTTTGACCTATATTTCCAGAAGAGTCTCACGGTAATGACATAATGAACCGTTTAGCCTTGAATGAGATTGCACGGACGTAGAGATCTGTATTTATGTGTGATCACCAGGTTTTCCACAAGATTATCACCAGCGGTCACCAGCGTCTACAACCTCTATTTGACTGTTTGCTCACCATTGTAGTGAATGGTGAGTGGCGCTGCTCCGGTTCTCCCTGCTGGTTAAATATGCACATGACCGTAATATTTGTAATAGCCTGAAATGTTGGAATAGTATTTTATCACAGTATTTTAATAATTGGGTTTTATTTTGCCCCTAAGGATATCTTTGATGTCAGTCATTTTATTTAGTTTTGGGAATTAAACGAAATAATTATCACCGTTCATGTGCCGCACAGGGCTCTATTGTCTCTGTGCAGTAGACACAAATACCTGTACAGAGTTTCGGTGTTGCAAAAAGGAATACGACTGTGCAAAATGCCAGGGCACATCCCCAGGTGGTGACTCCACCCTCCCTTTCCTCAGTGTCTCCCTACCTGAAGAGCATCTCCATGGTGGCCGCCAACAAGCTGCTCCACCTCCTGGAGGCATTCTCCACCCACTGGTTCCTCTTTTCCGCCTCTCAGAACCACCATCTTGTCTTCTTCCTGCTCGAGGCCTTTAACAACATCATCCAGTACCAGTTTGACGGTGAGCAAACCGGACTTCACCCGGCCTGCCGGTCTCGAATTCATTTACACGTATGCCTCTGTGGAACGTCATGGGTCTGTTTTTCCCCTTTGTAATTTGGTTTTTCGAGAAACTTCATGAGCTGATAGCTGCTTCATTGAGTATACTCAATATTACTGGGTTGTGGAAAGGGCATCTGTGAAAAGGGCGTCTGCTAAATGACCAAAATGGCAATGCCAGGAGCATCTGCTTTATGAGTCTGGTGAATTAATAGTGTGGCCGAGTTTGGTCTACAGAGGCTTAGTTTAAGGACTGAGCCTTGTCTCCTTAACTCTCCTGCCTGTTCCCCTCAATAATGTACTGTACCTTCAGCTCTTCAATCATCTGCTCTGTCACTAAATACTGACTGAACCTTTGTGTGAGTTCGATCTGTCGAATCATTATCCACACGTGTCATATCCATCAAAGCATCGTTATCGCTTCGTCTCCAATCTGCACATTTGCTTCCCCAGGCAACTGCAACCTAGTCTACGCCATTATCCGCAAACGCAACGTGTTCCACCAGCTGGCCAACCTGCAGTCGGACCCTGTCTCCATCCAGAAGGCCCTGCAGAGGAAGAAGAAGTCGCCGGACGCTATCACCGGCATCTCCCGGACCAGCTCCCAGGAAACGGTGTCCATGGAGGGCTCCCGTCCGGCCGTCCCCGCTGAGCCAGGAACACTGAAGACCAGCCTGGTCGCTATACCAGGTACCGAGCTCTCTAACTGTCATCTGGACATCGCAAGGATTCCGACTGCGTGGCCATCCTAAAGAGGTTATAGTAAACGAGGCAAACCTGGTCTATGGAAAAGCGCCCCGCATCTTCCAATCCTAAGATCTGAAATGGGCCTGGGTGTTGACCGCGTTCCTTTTTCCTAAAGAGGATCCAGAAGCCCCAAAGCAAATCGCCGTAACAACGGCACCCAAACGCCCTTGTCCGACAGTCTAAATCTAAAAGCTCTAGACAATTACATCATCTGGGCTTTTGTTAAAAAAAAAAATAATCTCAAAAAGCCCAAACCCCAGGTCGGTTGTTAGGCCACGCGTTTGATCCCATCTTGTCCCCTGCGGACACTTTAAACGGAAACAACGAACGTTCACGCAGGTTTGTCTCAGCGTCCGGTAAGGAGTGACTCACAGCGTCTTTCCTGCCTGCAGCCATCGACAAGCTGACAGAGAAGTCCCAGGTGTCTGAGGACGGAACCATGGTCACCGTGTCTAAGATGGACTCTCTGTGCGCCTCCCATCCGGGCCCCCAGACGGAGCAGAGCTCCGCGGCAGGGGCCAGCGACACGGAGTCCGTGTCGGGACGGGACAACGAGGTGATTAGACTTGGTGTGCGCGTCGCTGAGCGTGACCGCGTGACCGCGTGACCGCGTGCGATTGTCTTTGTGCGTGCGAGTCACCAGTGTTTTGTCTCTTCAGGATGTTTTCTACACCGAGGCAGAGATGGAGAGGAGGCGCATGTCCAATGCGTCGTCCACCATTTCCTGTAACTCGCAGTCGCACTGGGTCCCCACGCCAGACTGGGTGAGTAGGATTACTGTCATGTGAAAACAAGTGAAGGCCGCTCAGCCAACGCGAGCGCAAATGTTATTAAACAACATGTATTTTAAAACATGTATTGAAACAACATTTAAAAACAAATGTTATGAAACAACGATAAAAACCATATGTATTGAGACAACTATTAAAAAGAAATGTATTTAAACAACTATTAGAACCAAATGTGTTGACACAACTATTAAAAGTAGTTTAAAATATGATATGCTGTTTATTTTTCATCATCTTCATCATCTTCAGCCATTGATTTATGTCAAAAGGTTCTTGATAGTTGTTTGACACACTCACCCCCACTGATCCATTAGAAACACAGATTGTAATGGACTTGACATTCTGTACCTTTGATGGAGGCTGCATTCCTCATTAACACTCCTGTGTACTTCCTCTGTCTTCATTCAGATCTTTCTAGGAAGTGTTAGTCAGCCTATAGTATTGTAAAACAATATCAACTGAAAAGAGAGGGCTTGGTCCCTTCCTTCTCCCTCAGGTCCTGTCCTGGAAGTGTAAGCTACCTCTACAGACCATAATGCGTTTGCTGCAAGTCCTGGTCCCTCAGGTTGAGAAGATATGCATCGACAAGTAGGTCACACATCACTGGTCATATAGGTCTTCAGATGGTAACTTATGGGAAGTGGTGATGAATTATTATTTTTACCCACACTACTGACCACACCTCCGAACAAAACACAACATATTTTTTTAGAAGAAATGCCATAATGACTGATGGTTTTAATGTCTCTTTTATGTGCGTGGAGCCAAAGAGAAAAATAGACTAGTGATTTGTCATCACTGTAACAACTTTTAATTTCTCCTTTGTCTCAGGGGCTTGACAGATGAGTCTGAGATCCTGAAGTTCCTCCAGCACGGCACCCTGGTGGGACTCCTTCCTGTCCCGCATCCCATCCTCATCAGGAAGTACCAGGCCAATGCTGGCACGGCTATGTGGTTCCGCACCTACATGTGGGGAGTTGTCTACCTGCGGTGAGTAGGGCATGATGGGAGCTGAAGTCCTGTGTCTGTCATGTTTAGGATTTTGGAGGGATTTCATGTCTGTGCTCTTCTTCTGGATTGTTATCGTTTTTATGTGAACCATTCTATGATTATTTTACATTCTATGATTCATACCAGATCAGCATGTAAACCATTCTTTCTTTACAGCAATGTGGACCCGCCCATCTGGTATGATACGGACGTACGTCTCTTTGAGATCCAAAAGATGTAGACAATAGGAATGTGTTGACTGAAGAGAGGACTGCTTCCTGTGCAGTTCTCACTATTCCTCCTCTCAACCATCAACTTCGACGCGCCTCATCAACATCAACATCACGCTTGTCTCTCGCACCTCATCTTCGACGTTCCCTGGACTGTACAAACAAGATGTGGGCCGTGCTGAAAGAGGGGGCGTCGCTGTCCCTACTCTGAAAGCAGGATGTTGAGTTGAACCAGGTTCGGATTACCGCGGGGGCATAGCAGGATAGGGTTTCCGCCCTGGCCCCCACCACTGTACCACAGATGTACGAAATGTTACCAACGAAGAGTCAATATGCAATTCAAAACCCAGGAGTTGGCTGCGGGCAGGGTTGTAACATGATGGATACCATTGCTGCCATACCCATTTCCAGCACATCCTGTAGGTTTTTTCCTCCAGCCGCAGTTATTAACCAGATTTAGCTTTTCATCTAATTATACAAATCAGGTTTCCAGGGTTGGGAAGAAAACCTGCAGGACAGTTGCTCTTTGAGGACAGGGATGAGCAGCACTGGTCTGTACTGCGGTGTCTCTGAAATGTCTGATTGCTCAAGACATCAAAATGGCTGTCAAAACAATGACACAGTGTGTTAACTTGCAAGCAAACAGTTTCCCACCACCAAACACTACTTTGATGGAGAGAGAATCCATTGAAATTAGCCAAATTAATCAATTGCTTTTTTCAGTGTTATTCTATAAGCTTTAGTAAATTGAGCACTCAACAAACTTTCCCAAAAGTAAGACATATTTGAAAAAGCTTTGTTGAGTAAAATGACAAATTCAAGGTTACCTTTGCAAGGCGACCCTGAATTTGGTTCAGCTTTATGCCCCAATGTTGAACAAACTCATCCTATTGAAGCAGGCAGTTGCCTTATGTGGAAACAGCAAATTGAAAAATGTGAATAGATTTTGTTTTTGCAAGAACATTGATTGGTTGATTAATCATGTACTACACGAACATAAATACCATACCTGTATTTTTTCAAGACTTTTCCAATCTGTTAGTAGTAAGCCTTTGCAACCACTACTGAGATGGCTATTAGATATCCTCACTTGGGAAAAGCCCTTTTGAACAGGGAACACTTAAGCAAATCAAGTGATCATCTTTGCGATTTGGTTTCCAACAGTTACCCTTAAACGCCTGTGGTAAAAGAAGTGTTTGTTTGGGAATGAGCTTTCACTAGACTCCAGTAGGAATTACACATCACATAAAAGTAGTTTAACCAGCTTGCGATTGGATTGTAAGTTTACTCAGTGGTGTAGAGTTGGAACGTAATAGTGTTGAGATGGAACGTAATGGTGCAGAGATGCATTCACGGTATAAGTGTGAGGCAACCAGCAGCGATAGATAGGATTGTGAGTTTGCTAAACATTTATTCAAGAAAAGTGGAACAAACAAACAATCCTATTGCAGCTGTTTGATCTTTAGTATATTTTCCAATTGGCCGGGGAGTTAATCATTTAAAACTTTATTACAGTATAACCTTGATGAATAAGGCATCATGTAAGTTCATACATGTTTCTACATTATTTTAAATGTTATAAATGTGTAAATATTGTAATGCTTATATGTGATTTGTTTTTAATTTGTATTCAGTTCATTATTGCTTATTCATTAAAGGTATTATGAAGTGTAGCAGCGAAATCAAAATTGCGCTTCTAGGTGGACAGCTGTAAAATATTATCGGATGGCATTGCTATAACAATTGAATTGTTATTGATGAACACATCAAAGTGAGATTGTGTCATGCTGTGAATTTGCACTCCTCCAATGAGACCGTTCTGCTACTGTATGTTCTTTGTAAAGTGGCAATGTATCTTGTCAGGAATTTGCAAATGAACACTTGCCTATTCACGATAGAAATAATATATAAACTCACTTTGTGTTACTGGGTGAAAGTATATGTCAATAGCTAACATCTTTACATTTATATAGCTTTATTTTGTCCGCATATAAATTCAGCGATCAGCAGGGTCGACTGTATATATTGTGCTTAATGTTTAAAGTAGTATTTTTTCTTGACTTATATGGAATAATGATATATTATAAACAATTCCTAAAGCAACCAGCAAATAATCTCAATTCCTTCATTTGATTGCAATTGTGTAGCATTTTTGAAAACACTAACTTTTAATACAGGTCTTTCTGATAGAGAGCTTTTTTATTAGTTTACTTTTTTTGCTGTTTTCCAGTTTGTCCATAGGTGGCAGTATTCTCCCTGTGTTATTTAACAAGTTTTTACTTCCTGTTGTGAAGTGATGTCCCAAGTATAAATACTGGAGGCTACAAATGTCTTTGAAGTAATTGTCACCCAAAGACTCAGCATTCATGTAGATGGATTGAGAAAGAATTCATTAGCCACAGATCATATATTAGGATGTTTTAAGAACTCTTCAAAACATAGAATTCGCCCTACATGACCTCTTTAAACTAGATAAAGATAATGCACTATAGGCTATCCTGGAGGCTCTCATACTCCAACTTCCCAGCAGGAACTATCACAAGTTTCCTTCACAACTCCACCGTAAACAGTCCCCCCCCCCATACACCTCCATAGCAGGGGTCTCACAGGCGGCAGTTCTAAGTAGTCTATCCTTCCTACCTTACTCATCCAGGAAGCAACCCTCACCGTTAACCACGTTTTATGGTGCCCAGATAACTTCTGTCATTGGTCCAGCACCAAGTGTGCATGCTGGCTGCTAAATAACCTCAAGATGTCTTTTCAAGACATTGAGATGTTGATCCAACACGCGTCAAGACTTGAAGTGAAAATGGCCCAGAAACAAGCAAGAAGCTGAAGATAGCTGCAGTGCAGGCCTGGGAGAATATCATCCGGGATGATCGCTGACTTAAGGCAATCATTTTATACCGAGAATGTGTGACCTAGTACTTCACATGGTGTATATTATCAAACTGTCCGGATACTCACTGTAAAATGGGTGGACCATGTACAAGACGTGCTGTTCTTCTAAAGTGGTTCATGCGATATGGATGAAAATAACCCAAAATGAAGGCTGTCAGTCTGCGCTTTCACCAGATAACAGTTTTATCATTTAAAATACATAGTGCTGGAATACAGAGCCAAACATGTAAACGGGGTCACTCTCCAAATACCTTTTCAGAAAATGGATGGAAGTTAGCCGACAAATCCTTTAATCTTGTAACTGTAAAGGCTTTCTGACCTGGTTCCTCGTTAGCTACCATCATGTTGGGAGAACTGGGTTAAAGTTAAGACCTACAGAAGGGTAGTTCTCCAGGAATATTGTTGGAATTAAAACCTACAGAAGGGTAGTTCTCCAGGAAAAGTGTTGGAATTAAAACCTACAGAAGGGAAGTTCTCCAGGAACAGTATTGGAATTAAAACCTACAGAAGGGTAGTTCTCCAGGAAAAGTGTTGGAATTAAAACCTACAGAAGGGTAGTTCTCCAGGAAAAGTGTTGGAATTAAAACCTACAGAAGGGAAGTTCTCCAGGAACAGTGTTGGAATTAAAACCTACAGAAGGGTAGTTCTCTAGGAAAAGTGTTGGAATTAAAACCTACGGAAGGGAAGTTCTCCAGGAACAGTGTTGGAATTAAAACCTACAGAAGGGTAGTTCTCCAGGAAAAGTGTTGGAATTAAAACCTACAGAAGGGAAGTTCTCCAGGAACAGTGTTGGAATTAAAACCTACAGAAGGGAAGTTCTCCAGGAACAGTGTTGGAATTAAAACCTACAGAAGGACCTTCAGCATGCACTGGGACGGTTTGCAGCCGAGTGTGAAGCGGTGGGGATGAAAATCAGTACCTCCAAATCTGAGGCCATGGTCCTCAGTCGGAAAAGGGTGGCTTGCCCACTTCAGGTTGGTGGAGAGTGCCTGCCTCAAGTGGAGGAGTTTAAGTATCTAGGGGTCTTGTTCACGAGTGAGGGAAGGATGGAACGGGAGATTGACAGACGGATCGGTGCAGCTTCTGCAGTAATGCAGTCGATGTATCGGTCTGTCGTGGTGAAGAAAGAGCTGAGCCGCAAGGCGAAGCTCTCGATTTACCAGTCAATCTACGTTCCTACTCTCACCTATGGTCATGAGCTTTGGGTCATGACCGAAAGGACAAGATCCCGGATACAGGCGGCCGAAATGAGCTTTCTCCGCAGGGTGGCCGGGCGATCCCTTAGAGATAGGGTGAGAAGCTCGGTCACCCGGGAGGAGCTCAGAGTAGAGCCGCTGCTCCTCCACATCGAGAGGGGTCAGCTGAGGTGGCTTGGGCATCTTTTTCGGATGCCTCCGGAACGCCTTCCTGGGAAGGTGTTCCGGTCCCGTCCCACCGGGAAGAGACCCCGGGGAAGACCTAGGACACGCTGGAGGGACTATGTCTCCCGGCTGGCCTGGGAACGCCTCGGTGTCCCCCCGGAAGAGCTAGAGGAAGTGTCTGGGGAGAGGGAAGTCTGGGCATCCCTGCTTAGACTGCTGCCCCCGCGACCCGGCCCCGGATAAAGCGGGAGAAGATGGATGGATGGAGAAGGGTAGTTCTCCAGGAACAGTGTTGAGGAGGACAAGTGTAGAGGTTATTGCCACTGCTTAAACACATATATCCAAATACACTTCATATACATATGCACTTCATAACAGACTTAATTAGAAAAAAAGTCATACTTAACAAAACAATTGTCAGATTAAGGCCTTAGGACGTGGTTCTATCTGGCCTTTAAATGTTTTGTAAATTGTGTTTCATGGTTCTATTTTCAACCACTATCAATTGTAAATAATGTTTCATTGTTCTATTTTTAACCATTTTCAATATTTATTCATGTGACATTGTTCTGTTCACTGATTAGATGTCTGAACCTGATAACTAAGATTGCGGGAACAGCTTTAATTGCTTAGTTTGATCTGAGACTATTTTCCCCTTTTGTTGACAGAACATATTGAACAAGACTAGTGTGGCATCATTGTCATATTTATCATATAAAAGTAATTATCAACATGTCCTGTGAAAATAATCTACAATGTGGGCCTAGACACACACTAAGTTATTTAAGCCGTGGAAATGAAATGCAATTAAATAAATTGCATAAATAAGACCACTGTTTGATATATGTTGTGTAACAGAGTACCGCAAACAAGAATGACTAATCAGAAGAATGTAACATAAAATTGTACAGTCATTAAATTTGTATCGTTTTTTTAAGATACAGTTGAAGAGTTTATTGATATGGTCATATTTCAATCAAAATAACATTTTATTATAACGTTATTTCTCAGTCAATTGCTTTAATGAGGTCACAGTGCACATAGTTAAACATGGTTAAACAATAAAAAAGCAAATATAACAATAATCTATATACATTTCAGAAAGTTTTCTCCATTTGCTGGCTTATGAGGTGAGGAAGACCTCAAAGAGGCTGGCAACGGAGTGCATACGGTAAAAAATACTGAAGGGGAGTCCAATATTCACCACAGCTACCCACAGGGTTAACTCGTAGAACTCTACTCCGATGGTGTTGACAAACTGGGGACGGGCTCCAAATGCCGGCATGATCCAAAGCTGTTATCGGTTACAAAGGCAAGATTATCAGTCCAATCAGACAATGGTAACATGCCAGTTACATTCACAATCTAATTCAACATGAATGTATCAGAGGTCCGTGGCATTTGACCAATATTCCACAGCTGGTGTTTGCTATTACATATGACACAACAATGTGCCTTTTGACGTGTAATGTCGAAAGTTTACCACAAACTTGTGATGCCTTAATGCCAGTATAACCTAGTTAGCAGCGCAATAAAAACAATCAAGCTAAATTTTTTTGTCATAGACATGGTATATTTAGGGCTCAAACCAACATTGATTTTGTACTGTACACGTCTCCGATCATCTCTCAGGAACTCTTAGCTCACAAGCAAAAAGGATTTTTAAGTGATAGTAGTAGCTTCACCTTATTGGCATCAGTCTGCCTTAGACTGCTGTGGTTTAATCCAAACTCATAAATGTTTGGATAAAACAACAACACTCTAGGTCAACAATCACTTTAAAAGAGCTAAAAATACCAAGGACAGTGGAGCCTACTGAGAAGGTCACTCACCAGGACGTTGCAGAGCAGCAGGAATGCACAGATGTCCTTCAGGACTCGTCTCTTCCAGGTTAACCCGCGGTGATGAGGCGAGCTGGAGGTAGAATGAGCAGAAGGGGCGATGTGCACGCTGCGAACGGCCAGAGATGGAGACGATTTGCTGTCCACAAGCTTCGCCGGCAGCTCGTCTCTGTGGGCTTTGAGGACGTAGGGGTTGGTGAACACGGAGGCTTGGTGGCTGTTGTCGCGAAAGGGCTCGCGATGCAGGCCCTCGATGATGAAGAAGTTCTGCAGGCAGAGCTGGACTATGGTAACCAGGGAGACGGCCAGGTTGAGAGCGTTGAGGGCTCCCGTGGCCCCCGTGGCCACCACCGCCACCGCCGTGAAGTAACAGATGGTGAACTGCCCCACCGAGGCGCCGATCAGCAAGCCCACGTCCAGGCTGCGCGTGGGGTTTTTCCCCGACACGCAGTCCCTCCTGTCCAGCCGGTAGATGGCGCAGCCAGCCACCGTCGCGACAGACATGAGGGTCGTGGCGACCACGTTCACCACGTAGTGCAGCATCAGCGCCATGTTGCGGGTCCCCAGGTCCCCCTGCTCCACGTCCACCTCGTAGATGACAAAGGTGCCCAGGCCGGCTATCAGCAGGACTAGGCCAACCACGGGTCCAACCGTCATGTCGCGGAGGCGGAAGCGGAGCGCGTGGTGATGGTGCTCGTCCGCCCGGCGGCCCACGTTCCTCCACATGACGTAGGCCATGGCCGAGGCGAAGAGGCTGTACTCGATGTTGAAGGGGTACAGGTAGTAGTAGGCCTTCTCGAAGACAACACAGGACGAGTGGCTGCACATGCAGCTGTTGTCTCCGCCGGAGGCTAAGTTGGGGGGGGGGGGGGGGCTTGCTTATTTGGTTGGAATTGGCAAGGTGATAGCTTCTTTCAGGATAAGGAGAAATTATTTAAGTTTTTTTTACTCTTATTTTACAGGCGAATTAATTGAGAACACTTTCTGGCGTCGTGCCACATAGACCCGGAAGAAATGTGCGTTAAGTTACCAGTCAGATGCTCTGAAAGTTAGGCTATCTGCCTATTTTTAAAAAATTCGACTAAAATGAATGCATTTTACTTGATGGAGTAGATAGAAGATTGGATGACAAAACAACTACCTTTGAAGCTGCTGAATGAACGTGTGTTGTTTCCCTCCATCGGAGGAACAACAGTCTGGTGCATGGACTCGTCTGTTACAGCTGCCATCCACAGCATGAGGTTGGTGGACAGAGTCAACATCAGCCCGCAGCTTCAGGAGGCAAGGAGGATTTAAGAACCGATTGGAATATAATAGAGAGAAAAAAATAATTATATTGTATTTTATTCTGTTAAGCAATAAAATCGAATGTAAATAATATTTCCCAAGCAGAACAACCTGGCAACCATTATACCATTATTCTGTGGATGTTAAACTCACCGTGTTACATTCCTTTGTAGCTGTACACAGTCTTTAGCATGGAGCCAGAGGAAATATGTCTGAAAAATATCATATTTTCACATATACTTTTTTGCTGTCTTCCCATGATCAAAATATTCAAAAAAGTACTCACCTGGACGAGTATGAATATGCATTGCAAGACAGGGAACACTATTTTCACGGCAGAATCACAGTGCATGTAGCCAATAAAGTTAGCCATCTTAAACACATCCATCAGCAGGCTGCATATGCCAAAAATTACAAGTCCACCTAGAAAAAGGTATACGTGACAAACTATTATAAACAATCTTGCTCATTTAAGACAACGGGTGAATGTGAAATTATGAGTAGTACAAACGTGTGGACAGAATAGCTATTTTTTCACAAAAAACAATAGAGATCAAAAATCACTACAGAGAAAATCATTCCTATAGTGTAAATCTTTCAAATTAACCGTGAATAAAAAAATAACTCTAGAAACTTTTCTGGAACTGTCCAGCAGAACATCAGAAGAAGTGTGCCTTCTCTTACCCCTGAGCCACACTGGCCCGGCATGGCCGTCTTTGTGGAGCACAGCGCAGTCCTCCCGGGAAGTGTAAATGACATAGTACAGCATCCAGACAGTGGTGAGGATGACCATGATGATGAGGAAGATCTCCAAGTCGATGGTGCTGATCTTGACATTGTTGAAGGCACTGCCGCTGACCAGAGCACAGCCTAGGATCAAGACATTGACCGCGATGATCCCCGAGAGCAGCCAGCTGCGCCTGATGGCCCTCTCCCTCCCAGTGCTCCCCGTCTGCCCTCCCAGGGGAACGGGGGGAGGAGAGGAAGACAGGGCAGATTGGTTGGCTGTGTGAACCTCCACCACTGACATCTCGGGTTGAGTCGGCATCATGCTGGATTTGCATGAGAAAACGCCAAAGGTTAAGAACACACCTCTCATTCTGCAATGAGGGAACAAGTCTATTTCCGCAGTTACTTTGTTTTTGTTTTGTTGGTTTGGTTTTTCCAGCTTATGCTATTCAACATGTACAGCAATATGTCATGTCTCTTTTCTGATCAGAGCCTTGTGAACACCTCACTCTCCTCTCAAAATGTTCTCCCTGTGAGGAGGTGTCTCCTACCCATACCCCGCTCCCAGCCTAATGTCATCAACAATGTCAACCCGGAGCAGTGGCACGACAATATAACACTTTCTTATCGTCATTTGGAGTTCCTGTCCATTACATTTAGCTGGTTTGATTTGGGCCAGCCAAATGCAATGTGGACATAAGCGCGTTTGACAAAAGATTCTTAACAGTTGAGTTTTACGGCACACATTGGTCTATTGTTCACATGAGGTCAGCCTAACATACAGCCAACAGCAGAGTGTCTGTCAAGGTAGCTAGACAGACTGTTACTATAAAAACATAAGGCCACTCCCTAGTACCCAAACCATGGTCTGAAAACACAAAGATTTCTGTAATAAAAGAAGATAAGCAGCAAATACTGTACTGGATGACAGAATTTGTACATAATATATTTACCATTACTGTTCTGATGCACTAGTTCAAAAGTAAAGTGACAGCACATTTGTTTGCAGTCTTATTAACCTAGCTGTCTTTTTCAATATTTTGCGCAATATTAAGTAACTTTTTGAGAAAGTAAAAAAGAGAAGGTAAAAAAGAATCAAAACACCACACTAAAACTTCAATATGAAAATAAATGCACCTACAAGCAGACATCTGGCATTTGAATAGTGTTTGAGTGTAAATGCAACATGTTTTGATTCATATCATGTGTTTTAAAGGGCTATTAAAACAATGTTAAACTGTTAAACTGTTGTCATAATCAAAACAGAAGACACAACTCAAGGCAAAGTGTGGCACCTTTGAAGAATCTACAATATGAAATGTATTTTGATCTGTTGAACCCGTTTTTGGTTACAATGATTTTCTTATTTTGTCTCTACTCTTATTTTGTCTCTACTTCTTTATGATAAAGCCTCCAATGAGTTAGGAGGAATTTTCCTGTGTTTTTATCAGACAAGACAATACATCAGAATTAACTTTGCTGCCGTCAGCAGTCACATCATCAATGAAGACAAGTGAGCCAGTTCCGGTCGGAGCAATACAATCCGAAGCCTTAACACTACCTCCACCATATTTACCAGGTGTTATGTTGAGTACATTTGTATCTACACACATTCCTCTTGCTGTCTCATCTCATCTTCATCCGCTTATCCGGTATCGGATCGCGGGGGCAGCAGCTCCAGCAGGGGACCCCAAACTTCCCTTTCCCAAGCCACATTTGCCAGCTCTGACTGGGGGATCCCGAGGCGTTCCCAGGCCAATGTCGAAATATAATCTCTCCACCTAGTCCTGGGCCTACCCCGAGGTCTCCCAGCTGGACGTGCCTGGAACACCTCCCTAGGGAGATGTCCTGGGGGCATCCTTACCAGATGCCCGAACCACCTCTACTGGCTCCTTTCGATGCAAAGGAGCAGCGGCTCTACTCCGAGTTCCTCACGGATGGCTGAGCTTCTCACCCTATCCCTAAGGGAGAAGCCAGCCACCCTTCTGAGAAAATTCATTTCAGCCGCTTGTCCTCTTGCTGTTACTTTGGTAAATGTTAGTTTTTGTCTTATCAGTATACAATACAAGACATTCTGCTTCTTATCTCACTGCTCGCTCAACCAAGAAGAGTTCATTGTACAAGCTGTATGTGCTTGGAGGAGAGTACATTTTTCCCCAATGACCACAAGTGACCCATCAGGTGCCTGACCAACCACATAGAGTTGCCAGAACATGATGAGTCAAAGCAGCCCTGGCCACCATTCAAGCCATCTGACATAACACTTCTGATTTAAACCAAAAAGCTCTATTTTGATCTCATCCGCCCACAAAACATTTTTCCAATGGCCTTCTGGCTCGTCCACGTGATCTTGAGCAAAGCGCAGACGGGCAGCAAAGTTATTTTTGGAGAGGAGTGGCTTTCTCCTTGCAGCCCTGCCATGCACACCATTGTTGTTCAGTGTTCTCCTGATGGAGGACTCATGAACATTGATATTAGCCAGTGTCAGAGAGACCTTTGGTTGCTTAGAGGTTACCCTGGGTTCTTTTGCGACCTCGCGGACTATTACACGCCTCGCTCTTGGAGTGATCTTTATTGGTCGACCACTCCTGGTGAGGGTAAGAATGGTCTTCAATTTCCTCCATTTTTACACAATCTGTCTGACCACGGATTGGTAGAGTCCAACCTCTTGATTGAAAACACCCAATTCTAATTTCACCTTCAAATCAACTGACTTATCCTAGAGGTTCAAATGCTTTTGCCACTCACAGATATGTGATATTGGATCATATTCCTCAATAAATAAATCACCAAGTATAATATTTTGCCTCATTTGTTTAATTGGGGTTATCCTCATCTACTTCTAGGACTTGTGTGAAAATGTGATGAGGTTTTATGCAGCCATAGCCAAGAGTTGACAAACTTTCAAGGACCACTGTATCTGAGGCATCAGCTTAAACCCCTTAACAACCCTGGCCTACTAATTCAGTGGAATTATTTTATTTGACACTTTTTGGCAATTGATTTCTCCCAGTTTTGTGATAGCCATGCCTTACTGTAACTACTGCAGCTCAGCTGCCAACAGTTTTACAGAAATCATTTTGGGTACAGCAAAATGCTGTATGTATTTCTTTGTTTGAATTTAATGTTTGTATATTGTATATTTGACTGTATTTGTTTGTCCTGTATAGCTGTTATAACACAAATGACTTCAATAACTTAGTGTCACACCTGATGAGAATACATGTCTGCTAGATGACAAAAATAAATCTCAAGTAAATATTACACAAACAGATCTCTACCATATTGATGCTTTTTCAATTATAATGATTGTAATGTTTTACTATTAATTAATTAATATGGCTATTCATAATTGATGAGTAATGTATTTTCTACAATATACTTTTTTTTTTTTACAGTGTATAGTGTTATAACTGCCCATCAATGTGCCTACAAATTGACAAGAGGGTTTGTCTGCTAAACACACCTACAGTTCCTCACCAAACATTAGTGAGAAAATAATGCAATGCCTACTTTACCTTGACTTATCTAAGCCTATCAAGCATATAAGACAAAATGACTTAGGACAAAATTACTTAGGCCTACAGAGTAAAATTTTTGTAGCGCACACAAATGAAAACTCAAACTTAGGAAACTTGTTTGTAAATGAAATCACATTTAAGTCATCATGTTAATGTTATACAAATATCATCACCTTAATTTCTTTTTATATATATATAGTAAAATGTATAGTTATATATGCGTGTGTGTGTATATATATATATATATATATATATATATATATATATATATATATATATATATGTATATATATATTTGCAAAATATGAACGCTTTTAAATGTGCTTACCTGGTGTGAAATGTGTTTGCCAGGTGAAGAGTGCCTGAAGGGGCTGTGTTCATCATGGCTTTTATATCCACCAACCTACCTTTGTCGGTCCCAGACATAGTCATAAATGTCAAACATGACTAACAACATGATACACACTGTATGTCTTTCAAAGCCGAAGCTTTGTTATATATCCACCGAGTGGACTTGTCTTCCTGAAAACAACACGTGTGAACCAACAATGGGCTTCAGGTTGGAAAGTCGCCTGCAGTATTTCACCATAACCATTGCTTTATTTGTGCCGGATCCATACGGATCTGGATCCGGGACCTCCGGATCCGGGATTTGGCGACTCTTGCCCGTTACATATTTGGACCTGCACGTAATTTAACGGATAATGTTATCTGTCTTAATAAGTGTAAAACATTACAGTCTGACCAACAAATTGTTAAAAAATCACTAAAATATATCTAATAAAAAACCAAAACGGCCAATTGCAAAGTCACGTGATCCCAGTAGCCCACGCGGCAACTGGGCGGTCAAAGGGGCAGGTGTTAACCAGCTGTGGTGAAGCGTTAAAAGTTAGCTAATAATGAAAACGTTAGAAATAATGTTGAAAAAATAAGATGTATTTTCATTTTTTTAACTAGCGGATCAGTTGGTCCAGGGGAGGAAAGCTCAATGGCTGTTATGTGGAGTCTTTTTGACCATTAAACAGAAAGGTATGAAAACGAATTTCCATCACCTGGCAGTCTTGATGACTACGATCCGATCATTTTAATGTGATGGTGTAGTTAGTTAGGCATATTCATGGATGGGGTGCAATTCTTGAATTATTATAAGAGAAGAGTTTGGTTGTAGTTGTCCCATAGTTTAATGGGCACAGACCAGTTTTGTCAGGGATGAGAGTGATGGAAAGGTTGCCCAACCCTGTTCCTGGAGATCTACTGTCCTGTAGGTTTTCCCTCCAACTATAATTTAGCACTCTTGATTCTAATAATTAGCTGGATGAAAACCTTGATCAGGTTCGTCACAAATGGGTTTGAAGAGAAAACGTACAGGACAGTAGATCTCCAGGATACAGGGTTGGGCAGCCCTGTACAGTTAAGGCACTGTATTCATATTCATAATTTCTGCTTATTTCGCCGTAATTCCGCACGGCACTGCTGTTACAGCTCGTTCGGCCCGGCAAATTATTCCATCCAATGATTTGCAGGATCCGCATTCACGTTTTAATCCAGGACCTCTAAATTTACAAATTAAGCTCTGACCATGCACCATGGTTCATCAAATGTAGCTGGGCGCAAAAAAATAATAATTATGTCATACAATCCTCACACCTCTCGAGGCAGTGGACATGTTTAGTAAATGTCCTACTACAAGTATAGCCTTTAATTATGTAATACTTGTTACAGGCTATAATCATTCACATGTATAACACGTTATAGTACTGAGGCAGCCATATGATAATATTGAATTAATTTGTGCAAGCCAATTCCTGCCAACCTAAAATGTTTTGACATGTGAGACAAAATTAAAGTGCAGTCTTAAAATCCGATAGTTCAGATATTCAACTTTTTGCAATACGTTTTCAGAACGTTGAGGTACTATCATGGATGTTTTTTATTTGTATACATTTAATACAGGTTTCTATTTACCCAAATTGCAGAGATAAGCAGAGCAATACTCTTGCAGCTACCCAACACGTATTGTCAATTACCAGGCAATTACTTGCAAAATATCCACTCTAGGGTTGATATTTTCACTCAAGTATGAAATGGTTTGTGTATTAGATTATGTAAATGTCTTCAAGACTGTGAATAGCTAAGGATGTATGAAAATGTATCAAAATGTACGAAACAAACTGTCCTGATAATGAACTGCATAACAAATTAAATACTCTTAACATAAAGAAATCCATCAAATAACGCTGTTTCATAATGACAGACAGAATTTTTTAAAATTTAATATTAATATTTAGAATTTCAATGTGAAATATACTGTATAATGTGAAATATATCTTTCTATATAGTTTCTCATTTCTTTGTTATGGAAGTTTATTGATTAAACAATGTTAATAAAATAACAATATAAAGCATAGGGGCTTAATTAAATACGTTTGCAAGTGTTCAATTTCTTTTTAAGGTACTGCCCCAGAGAGAATTTGTAATCACCCCCTCAATATTATCTCTGCAATTTCACCATGGATTATTCACAAAGACTTGCAACCTAATTAATGATTAATGTCTAGAATATTATGCACAATGCAGAAATGTTTTGTACCAAAATTGTCTCCACATTTGTGAACATTAACTTATATAGATATATAATTAACCAATGTATTTTTCTAAATTGAGAAAACATTAAACAACCATGAGCAAGATGGTTTTATTGTAGTTTGACTGGTGCGCTTGTTTACATTATCATCTAATCAAACAAAACGTTTATATCCCTGGTAAGGCAGACAGTTATTATAAGTAAAACATTTCCACTTTTACTTTCATGTAATTGGTGTGTCATTCTGCTTAATTCCCATTTAAAGTGCATTGCACTTACAGTTTTAGAATGTGTGCTACTTCCACTTTGCAAAAATCAGCTCAGCAGAAGTAAGATGTCATTTTATTTTATTTCTTTACATCCTCAGGGAGACTCAACCAACACAACAAGAAATATCCAAGTTGACCATCGATGCCAAGCACTTAACAAACTTAATCACCTCTTCATTGTCTACCCAAGCACTTCAATTCATCAATTCATGTTTAAAACCGATCATAATTTCCTTACTTTAATTGTTAATTTACTGTAATTTTACACGCTAAGTTGATTGAGAACGCATTCTAATTCACAGCAACGATGTGGGGAGTGGAAAAAGGGGGAGGACCACCTCCAGGAGCGTCTGGTCCCCAATCCAGGGAGTGACTAGAACTGAGTCTGTTTAGCATCAGAGCTGAACCTGTAGTAGGATCCAGTGTGGTATGCTGCTGGCTGGTTTAACGTTTGGATTTAAATATTTACACCAGTATACCAATGTGAGGATATATAGTGGGATAATAGTGATGCATTTACGAAGCCAAATCAGATGTTATTGTTGGTATGGAAGTAATCTTATGTTTCCTTGTCAAACTGAGCTTCTACAAATGTTTTCACTTTCCCAGATTGTGTTCTATAAACAGAAAAAGCGTTCTTGTCCATGCTTTTATATATATATATATATATATATATATATATATATACAAAAGTGTGTTTGTATATACAGTATAACCATAAAGTTGTTTAACACTACAGCAAACATAGTACAGAGGGTTTGCAAATTACTTTATGGCCTTTTTTATGACTTCCAAGCTATTACATCATCCAGGCTTAGGCACTTTTAAAACAATTTTTATTGGGATAAATGTAAGATGCAAATAGTTTTTAAGCATGTGAAATACAAAGACGCGCTCTTCCTAATATTTATTGATTCTACAGTTCAGATATACCAACGTTTGTGAATGTGTAGTCACCTCATCTGCAAATAACCGTTTGAGTTCAAAAATTAAGGAAATGAAGGAGCAAAATGAACGTCTCCTATGACCAATACGATTCGGTTCCCGACGTTCACCAGAAGAGAGTCGTCGAACAAGACCCGTTCGTTCGAGAACGACCAATCCCTAAAAACAAAAAAAAAAATGATGATATTTACATTTCTAGCCTAACAACAACCCCTTGCCCGACTGCTGCGTCTAGTCTAGGAACATCTCAGGTTTCTCTGGATACCAAATGCTTACTCCCTCGGCTTGTGGCGCATGATTGTCACTGCAACCGCATAGGCTACAATACGATTTCAGGTCATTGGCACCGTGCTTGCAATGAAACACAGACTGAGGCTGGCAGTGACACTCCAGCCTGATGTCCCTGCCATTTAGATCGAGAAATGGGTAGACGACGACCAAGCATAATGGAGTCGAGTGTCCGTTGATACCATGAATGACAGGTATCACAAAGCGGCCCGGGATGGCTATCTGGACCTGCTGAAAGAGGCTACCAGGAAGGACTTGAACGCTCCCGACGAAGATGGCATGACACCGACTTTATGGGCGGCTTATCATGGCAACTTGGAGGCGTTACGACTTATCGTTAGCAGAGGGTAAGCTGTAGTCTGTAGTATACTTCTCAATTAAACGAAGACTCTTTCATTGTGCGGTACACGTGCAGTACTAAATTGATCCCGAGTTACAGTGGCTCCATAGCGACTCTTGCGTTTTTATTTACTATACATTGACAGTTTAGGCATGCTCATTATCAGCGTCATGTTTGACATTTGTGTTCCCTCTCCAAAAAACACTATTATATTACGTAGCCAGCTAGACCATTATGTCGTGCTCTGTATTTTTTATGATAAGATGCTTCTTGGTAATTGAAACTGCACTTATTTGGAGAAGTAGTTAATCTATTGACCAATTCAGAATGAAGAAAGCAAAAGTAGAATTTCGTTTCTGTACGTTTTTTTACCTCTTTACCAAGCCCGTCAGTTGGGATTTATTAATTTGTTTCTTACATTTGAATAAACTGTTTTAGCTGGGGAGCTTCAGTAAAAGGTCGCTCACCACTACACTGACCACACTAACAATTTAGCGGCCTACCATGATCACTTTCAAGGGTTTTAGGAGAGAATTTCCTTCTCTATTTTCAGTTTGTTTTTAATGTCACACAAAAGATCTAAATGGAATAGTTATAGCCTATTGTCTATTTGATTGAAACAGATATTTATCATGTGCTTTCTTTCTCAATACTCTGAGATGCTTGCTTGCTGACTACCAGTTGGTCAGCCATGGTGCATAACCCCAGGATACATCCTTCAACCAGTTTAATCATGGATCTTTTTGAGTAGCTTAGTATTGTTTCAGACTAATACTACCATGTTTGATCCCACTCACTGTCTTTAATATAGTTCCATGATGTCAAGTAAAACTCAACACACAGCCATTATTGTCTAAACCACTGGCAACAAAAGTGAGTACACCCCTAAGTGAAAATGTCCAAATTGGTCCCAATTAGCCATTTTCCCTCCCCAGTGTCTCATTAGTGTTACAAGGTCTCAGGTGTGAATGGTGAGCAGGTGTGATCATTTTGGTGTCATCGCTCTTACACTCCCTCATACAGGTCACTGGAAGTTCAACATGGCACCTCATGGCAAAGAACTCTCTGAGGATCAGAATTTTTTTTTTTACTCTATATAAAGATGACCTAGGCTATAAGAAGATTGCCAAGACCCTGAAACTGAGCTGCAGCACAGTGGCCAAGACAATACTGCGGTTTAACAGGACAGGTTCCACTCAGAACAGGCCTCACCATGGTCGACCAAAGAAGTTGAGTGCACGTCCTCAGCGTCATATCCAGAGGTTGTCTTTAGGAAATAGACGTATGAGTGCTGCCAGCATTGCTGCAGAGGTTGAAGGTGTGGGGGGTCAGCCTGTCAGTGCTCAGACCATATGCCGCACACTGCATCAAATTGGTCTGCATGGCTGTCGTCCCAGAAGGAAGCCTCTTCTAAAGATGATGCACAAGAAAGCCCGCAAACAGTTTGCTGAAGAAAAGCAGACTAAGGACATGGATTACAGGAACCATGTCCTGTGGTCTGATGAGACCAAGATAAACTTATTTGGTTCAGATGGTGTCAAGCGTGTGTGGCGGCAACCATGTGAGGCAGTATTCCAACATGATAACGACCCCAAACACACCTCCAAGACGACCACTGCCTTGCTAAAGAAGCTGAGGGTAAAGGTGATGGACTGACCAAGCATGTCTCCAGACCTAAATCCTGTGGGGCATCCTCAAGCGGAAGGTGGGGGAGCACAAGGTCTCTAACATCCACTAGCTCCGTGATTTCGTCATGGAGGAGTGGAAGAGGACTCCAGTGGCAACCTGTGAACCTCTGCTGAACTCCATGCCCAAGAGGGTTAAGGCAGTGCTGGAAAATAATGGTGGCCACACAAAATATTGACACTTTGGGTCCAATTTGGACATTTTCACTTAGGGGTGTACTCACTTTTGTTGCCAGCAGTTTAGACATTAATGGCTGTGTGTTGTGTTATTTTGAGGGGACAGCAAATTTACACTGTTACACAAGCTGTACACTCACTACTTTACACTGTAGGAAAGTGTAATTTCTTCAGTGTTGTCACATGAACAGATATAATCTAATATTTACAAAAATGTGAGGGGTGTACTCACTTTTGTGAGATACTGTGTGTATATATATATACAGCTTTCGTCTTATGATGAAAGGTGAACAATGTATGGTGTTCTGTCTATGAGCAAGACAGTTAACCCTATTTGCACCCAATGTCGAATGGTGGGGTTAGAAGCTAAAAATAATAAGGATCATCAATAACAATCAGTTTTTTTGTGGTATGCACCTAGCCTAATCTTCACTATTGCAGGTACTTATTGTCTTAAACTATAAACGACAAATAACCAATGAGGGCACTACTGTTTGTTACATCATTGTTTTCCATATAATCATGGAAGTGTCATAATACTCTAATAATATTATCCTAGTGACTTTCTTTAGTCTACTTCCCTTAAAATGGCATGTCAATTTTTGTGTCAGCAACTGTAAGGCACTGACCAGACAAACATTTTAATAGGGCACAGGTGGTGTGGACCATTAGTAAATGTGCCTGTATATTAGCCTAATCATTTAGCATCAGTACATAACATTCATCAGTACATAAAATATATCAGTACATAACATTCATCAGTACATAACATTCATCAGTACATAAAATATATCAGTACATAACATTCATCAGTACGTAACATACATCAGTACGTAACATACATCAGTACGTAACATTCATCAGTACATAACATACATCAGTACGTAACATTCATCAGTACATAACATACATCAGTACATAACATTCATCAGTACATAACATACATCAGTACATGTTAGAGTGATATGATGCGACAATAGACAACTCTTCATTGTATTACTTTTTTCAGAACAATATGTAAAATGTAGGCTGATGCATTTCATAGACAGGTAATGTCACATTAGTAAAAAAAAAAATCCATTCATCAGACGTGTCATTTGTTATTCAATTAAGATAATTCATGTGATACAAAATAGAACAATTAATAACTAGAATTTTGGACAGTCAGTTCTAATGGCCAGTGAGTCTGTTTTGAAAGTTTAAAAGATTAGAAAACACCAGTAAAATGGAGCACACAAGGCTCTCTTCAGTGTGTTTCTGGCTGACCTGGTTTCCCTTCCTCTCTGCAGAATCAGGCCTTTAAACAAGTCCTTAATTAGGAAAATGTTTAGGGGAATCCCTCTCAGTCTCCCTTTTCCATCTCTGCCCCTCTTCTATTTTCCTCCCCTTTCTATCCCTCTATTTTCTGTCTCTATTGTATGTCTCTATTTTCGGTCTCTATTTTCTGTCTCTATTTTTTGTCTCTATTTTCTGTCTCTAACTGAAGATCCAGAAGCTTCTTAACATATTCGGATCATGTTCAAAGCATTTATTTATTCACTAAACCCACTTTAAGCATTGAGCTCGATTATATTTCAGAACTGGCAACCATGATAAAATATCTGCACCACAGACAGGCTGGTTTTCATTGTACTGTACTTGTACTTGTTCAGTGACAATAAAGTTGAATCTAATCTAATCAAAAAGGTGAACAATGCATAATGTTCATTCAATTAAAAAACAAACCAAAAAATTTCACAGCTAAACTATGCAGAATATGTACCTATTGTGAACTACAACCCCCCACTAAATCTCACAGTTTGTCCTTGCTCTGATTTCGTTACACAGAAACAATGGATTGAGCTCCCTGTTTCAGTACTGCCTGCTACTTTTCTCATACAGGATGACGTGATCCTTGGCATGATCCTCTATGACCTGGCATGAAATCAAGTGTTTCTGTTATATGTGTATTTGGGCGTTTTGTGCTTTTTTGAAAGGATGGGACAGTGGCAAAGAGAGAATGTTCTTATACAATGAGACGGGTGCTGGAGTGGTTTATAGTGATTTGACTGCTGAAGCACCCTAGGCCACATGGGAATATTCAGATGACTGAACAGTCTACAGAGTTTGGGCATGCCAACACCCCAGTTAGACAGCGAAGCAGCTTTTTAAGAAACATACCTGTTTTGTTTGGAAAATTATTTAATTATGTAATTTATTTTAGAAACAACGGACACTCCTTTTTTCACATTTTTCTACTATACTGTGTTTTCTTAGACATTTTTAGAAACAGAATAGAAACAGTTTTAGAAACATAAACAGTACAGATTATCTTAATATGAAAAATAATATTGATGCTTTGCTTTCACTCCAAACCAAATGTGCTTCAATTAACTTCACATTAGCCTATTACATGGAAATGTGTGGAGGTAACAACCCTTGTTCTAGGAATTCCCACGGTATACAGTTATACAATATACCTTTATTGCCTTAAGAGTGTACTGTTCCTATTGTAAACACACTGATATGATAAACAGAGATTAGTACACCATAAAAAAACCACGTGCATGACATTTGGTACTTAAAGTGTCCATTCATTTTCACTCTAGGTTCTCAAAACACCTGTTACAAGACAGCGCCCATGAGATTCAGGGACATAATGGAGATAATTTCAATCTCTGACAAATTTATTGAGGCTAAACCTGCAATACAGCCTGGTGCCTGGCAGATTTATAATGGATTTTGTTATGGATAATGATACATTAGCTATACAATAGAGAAAATCAATCTGGAATTCTATGCTATTCCGGGACCACTAGCATGGAGGGTAAGTGGAGAATAGGATCAACCTGGACACCAAGAACAGTGTAATTAGAGTCTCTCATGTCAGCAGGCACCATCATGTCACATGTTATATCTATATAAATCTATATTTAAAAAAAATAAGTGGTAATTGAGTAATCCTTTTCACAAATTTAGAGTTAATGATGTATTAATGTAACATAAAAGTTGAACTATGATACATCTTCATAATAGAACCATAATAAAACTAAAGCTGATCTACTGGTTAATAAACACCATACAGTGGATATAACACCCTATATAACAGGGGTCTACACACCCCTGTTAAAATGCCAGGTTCTTGTGATGCTAATAGACTCCTACCCAAATAGACTGAGTGCTGTAATAAAATCAAAAGGTGCTTCAACAAAGTATTAGTTTAAGGATGTGCCCACTTATGCAACCAGGTTATTGTAAGGTTTTAATTTTTCCCCCTCGAAGATTTCAGTTTGTTTTTCAAATGAATTGTTCACATTATAGGTCACAAGTGGAAAACGTTCTGACATGATTTTACTGTAAAGCGCTACACACTAGAAATCCAGTTCAGGCCGGTGAGAAGGTACTAATCCTTAGACGGATTGGTCTGGTGTGGCAGGACCATACAAGTTCTCTGTCATCTGTAAAAACCCATCAATAATGTATCCCAAACATCTGCAAACAGTGTGACGCTAGCTTAGCTTCACCTGTAGTCCATCAAATATTGATCAACCCTGCTGAAGGACTACTGCTATTATAAGGATACTACTACTGAGGTCAGATCCTGTCTGTAGAAGTATTTAATGTAGGAAGTTTCAAAATCAGCTCAATTATTTGGTTTGACATTAGGCTGAAAGATGCAGTTTTGAGGGTTTATATAGCCTAGTTTCAATCAGTGCTTCTGAACAGTGTGCTAGTTCTGAATGTTTTTCTTCTCTGTGACTTTGGTGTGGTTAAGATTCTGAAATGCAACTCTTACTTTTTTTTAAACAGTGCACGGTTGCCCATAGCACTTTCATTGATTGTTAGCTATATGTGCCCGAAGTCAGTGGAAGATTTGAATGGCTGTTAGATTTCCTTGTGTCATGGACAAAATATAATTTTGGCCTAAAGACTACTTTCAAAGTGAGAAATCCAAACTTAAGTCCAGGTGTGAACTTCCTATTTAACATTAGGAATAGAGTTAATGTACCACCATTTGGAACCCTTTCTAAATTAGTTGAGCTGTTTATACAATGACTTTAAATAAAGTGGAACTTCCTGTTAATATTCAAACCTCTGAATGGATAAGTGTTACAATCTGGAGGCAAACAAGATTTTACCTTTTATGTAATACCAGGACAATTAAATCCCCTTAGAGTCCGAAATATATTGGAATACCGTGGTGATATCTTATCAATGTTTCATGGAATAATTTGGCTCACAAATCAGCCCCTCCATCCTCAGCAAATATTAGTCAAGTTAAGTAATCCGTATTATTCCGACATTGTGGAAAATCAGTTGGCATTCGTCCCAGACAGCTTTAATGTCCTGTGACTGAAGGAATTCGGCGTGACGTCATGAGCTATGCATGTACATTCTAGATGACTGTGTACTCCTGAGTCAGGTGCAACCCAACCGACCCGGGCCTCCCCCTGAAACAGGACACTGGTAGTGTGGCACTGTCAGCAAGCTGTTGGTCATATTACACGCTGACTGCAGTGGCGTAGTGCTAGTGGAGGCAGAGGTGACCCTACGGTCATAGACTGATAGTAGGGGAATGGTTTGCAGGAAGCGTGTCCGCTATGCAAAGAGATACACCTCTAAAGGTAATAAGCACAAGTCAGTTGGACACTTTGTAATTTCACAACTTGTACATCTGTCATCCATTTCATATCCGCTTAGAAATACCTTATTGTGTAAATTATATACATAGAGTCAATGAACAACCAATGGATTAGAGATCAGTGCTGAAAACACTATGGAGCAGTTTTGGGCTTCCGCGTGAGTGCGCTGCTATATTTAGGTGCACCTGGAGCAGTAACAAAAGAGTGAATGGCTGGTGAATGCGCTCTCCTCCAAGGACATAGGTACTGGCAAAATCATTGGGGTTGTGCTCTGTATGATAAGAAGCAGAAGTAGTTGACCCTTATCTTTTTCCATGTTTCAGCCAGGTAACACTTAATACAATACACTTTTCTTTCACTTCAAAGTGTGAGCAATGTGAAATGCAACCCTTTTTTGATTTGTTCATAAGGCAGCAAAATGTAAAGACTGTGCAAGGGGCTTCTGGGTTTTATCATAATCATCCTCTTGTTCTGCAGAGGCAACCCCGATAAATGTGACATATGGGGGAACACACCCCTCCACCTGGCGGCGGCCAACGGCCACCACAACTGCCTGTCCTTCCTGGTGTCATTCGGTGCCAATGTTTGGTGTCTGGACAATGACTACCACACGCCACTTGACATGGCCGCCACGAAGAACCACATGGACTGCGTTCGCTATCTGGACTCCATAGCCGCCAAGCAGTCAGCGCTAAATCCCAAACTAGTAAACAAGCTGAAGGAGCGGGCCTTCCACGAGGCGGAGAGGAGGATTAAGGAGTGCGTGAAGCTGCAACGGAAGCACCACAAGCGCATGGAGCGAAGGTTTCACAAAGAAGCTGCATTGGAGCAGTCTGTTTCGGATGCCATGAGCTTCTCCAGCTTCACCGGCAGCTCTGTGAGCCGCAAGTTGCACCAGTTCAGCCCCACCTCTGTCAGTGTGCCATACTCTCAGGTCAGTACAGTACAGACTCATCCAGTAACGATAACATAGCAGTCACCCCACCTGTGTTTTGTTAAAAAGCTGAGAAGTGTGTTCAGAGAAATGGAACATCCTCAAATTCATATAAACTGCTTTGAAAGGAAGGATTGACCATCCATTATATCAAAATCATGTTTTGAGACTTTTTACATTTACACTATTTACAAATGTTGAGGTAAAACGTTTACATTTTGGTTTTTGATCGGGTAAGACAGTTAAACAAACCTCGAACAAAGGTTTTGTGACCCCAAAAATTCTCCAAATCTAATTAATTGGAGGTGATTTAGAAAGGTTCACGCTTCAATGTCAGGTCCTGGCTGGGGTCCTCTAGGCACCTCTATGGGCTTGAGGGTTACAGCCAGGGCCTGGCTTGCTGTTTTTGTTCTCCCCAAATTAGAAGCAGTTGCACTGTGTTGCCTCTAACTGGGGACCCCATTTAAGTTGCCCTTTTAGTTTTTTAGTTGTGGTTCATTGTTTTACTTAGTGTGCTTTATTTTGAGGTGTACCTTCGCTTTTCTTTGTTGCTTTGAGTGAAGTTGCTCAAATAAGAGGAATGACTTCCCACTCCTGCTCTGCGCCTCGTGTCTTGCCTACCCTAAGCACTGTGACATTCACTGCGCGTGTCAGAGCAAAATCCAAGCCATGAAGTCCAATACCTGTGAGATAGAATTGTGTGGAGGCATAGATTTCGGGTAGGTTAAAAGACATTGCAGAACCATTGACATTTCCGAGGATCTCCATCATTGTGAAATTGAAGACGTGTGGAACCCCAGGACTAATGGAGTATTATGTGTAGATCGGTGGCAACAACAAAAACATGCAATCAATTACAAAATACGTCTGTAACACAACAACATGTTGAGAAAGTGAAAGGGTCTGAATACTTTCCAGAAGCACGCTAAGCAGTATTTGAAGCCAGTGTCGCTCTTTGTCCCTGCAGGCTACTCTTCACGCCACAACCCGTGGGAAAACCAAGATTCAGAAAAGGCTGGAGAAGAAGAAGCAAGGCGACGGGACCTTCAAGATCTACGAGGACGGCCGGAAGAGTGTGCGTTCCCTCTCAGGCCTCCAGCTGGGCAACGATGTCATGTTTGTCAAACAAGGCACCAACGTAGTCCCTCGGGACCGGGCCGGGCGCCGCGGCAACCTCCGAGACATATTCCACGGAGGCACCGACGACGACGATGCCGTCTCGCGCGCCACCAGCGAGCCGGACCTGAGTTTTCGGCCGGACTTGGAATACTCTGAAATCAGCACCGACTCGGGCCACGACTCCCTCTTCAACCGCCCCGGCCTGGGCACCATGGTGTTCCGACGGAACTACGTCAGCGGTGGCTTGTTTGGCATCGGCGAGCGCAACGAGGGGAGCCCCGGCGGAGGAACTGGACGGAGCGGCGGCGCCGACGCTCGTCTGCGCGGCGGACTGCACAGTTCGCCCAGCCTGGACGACGGGGACAGCATTGGCAGCGCGCGGAGCCTTTTGGAAAGGAACCGAGAAGATCTCCCTTGGGACGAGGTGGAGTTGGGGCTCGACGATGACTACGAGCAAGAGAGCAGCCCATTGGAGGTGTTCCTGGCCGCTCACAGCATGGCCGAGTTCCTCACTGTTTTCAGGCGCGAGAAGATTGACCTGGATGCACTCCTGCTGTGCTCGGATCGTGACCTCAAGAGCATCCACATCCCCCTAGGGCCCAGGAAGAAGATCCTGGATGCCTGCAAGAGACGTCTGGAGACCCTCGAGGACCCTGACTACATTGAGGACAGCCTGTTGTGAATGAGCAATGCTTTTGGAAGATACTGTGTAGGTACCGAATTGCCACTGTGTAATGTGGAGTTCACAGAAAGAGCAAACCTAACCTAGAGACAAGCTGTTATTACTTATGCCCTGGTTCTCTCCTAATCATAGTTAAAAGGGAATTGTAGATTTTTAGGATTTTCGTTTGGTTGATGCCTACAGTGGGATCTTTTTGTGTCCTTAAAATGTACTATGCAAGAAGAAGATGCATATATTTTATTTGACCACAGATTAAATTAGATATTAATTTAGTGCACAGGGATGAAATTGAAGCTGCTTTCCAACAATTATTGATGATCTGTTGAAATTATGATTGATTTGTGGTAGATTTGACAAATCCAAACAATATTACATTGTCCTGTCCATAATACTCTACGTTACTAGAGTAGCCTCACCCAATCTGTCGAGTACTCGTGCCAAGACTGAACTGGGCACGTTTGCTATTCAATGCAACACTTTATATGACAAAATATTGTTGGAGTCAAAAATGTGATGGAAACATATTGAACAGTTGATTTTGAAAAGAATTAGGCATATATTTTGGTTTCATCACAGCACTGGTGGGAAAAGGCTCACATTTTCTTCATGCAGACTTTTGAATACCTGAACTCCACAGATAGGACATTCCCATTGTCCTGTAGTCCACTAGATGGAGACACACTATAGATAAACGAGTAGAATGATTGTCCAACCGTCAGGGTTCCTTGAGTTTGATGAACAATCTTGCAGCTTTTGTGAACAGTAGATAAAGATGGCAGTACATCTTTTGGGACATTGAGAAGTAAACAGAATAACTGCCTAGATCTAACAAATACAGTGTATATGGCCAGCAGTGTTCTTGTATGCCATGTGACATTGTATTGAGAGCAGAACAAGGGGACTGCCCTCCAACACCTCTAAGCCCAATACATTTGCCCCTGTGGGGCATGTCCCAACAGCCCTGGTGCTTGTCCTCCTTGTGCCAGTGCATTTATCACTGAATGCCTTTACCTAAAGACATGATTTCTACATACATGTGGTTAATGTTTATATTATTTGTATTAATCTAATCAACATAGGCTGGGTTTCAGTGCAAGGTGTGATTAAGTGCAATGCACTGCAATGGTCTTTAAATTATTATTTTCACATGAGTTGGCACACACAGCATTACCATGAATAAGAGTTCCACAAATGTCAGGGAAAATGTCTTCCGAGAATGTGCATTGTCAGCTGTAAAGTGTCAGCTGCTGTACGACTTGCATTACAGTGAATCCTGGCCAAAGTCTCAAATCCATAGTTATGTATAGAGGCATACATTATTTCATCTCTATGGAGATAACAGAGTGAAATTTGGAGGGTGGGTTCAAGGCACGGCCTTTAGATGTATCTGTGCCTTACCAGTTGTCTGCTCTTAAAGCATATTTTGAAACCATTGATTGGTTTGGCCAGGGTCATTCAGCTTACATTATTACATTTTGTACCAGTACATTTGTTTACACACAGTATGTCAGGTCAGACCAGTTTTCGTTTGGTTCACTGATAAAGGAGGCCAATTTATTTTTTCGTCATTGTTACTGTTTGAGAATGGTGAATGAGTGGTTAATTTAATCAAAATGTTATTCATACTACAATAACAATATCTTGTTTGGATATACATGTGTAAAAGTCACAAACACAAATAAATCAGCTCTGCTTTTACAACAGAGCATTTGGACAATATAAAATGTTTGGACTTAATATTGGCTGTACAATTACACATAGTTATAATATCCCAATGATATAATATATTTTTGCTGAAGATCTTGGAAATGTGTTCATATTTCCGTCAATAAATCACTTGATCAGATGTATTTTATAAAGCCTTTTTGCATCCAGTGACAAATAATTTGTAGTCTTGTTAACCATATTCTTTAGGCCTTTGTTTAATTTGCTGCTGCCCATTCAATATACTGTATGTGTCATTGTTTTTATTGATTGAATTTGCAGATTTCTTTGAAACGTTTAAGGAGAATTAAACTTTTTTTGTTCATGAAGTTGTTCTGTGCCAACAGAAATTGTAAATCATGGTTATGTTTAATATAAACAGCCATGACTTATTTCTGCTTACTTACATTTTATACCTTTTAGCCATTTAGTTATCTTATCCATAGAAGCTTACAGTACGTGCATACATTTTAAAAGGGCTGGTTGAAACACCCACACAGCTTAGTATTAAGTGCATTCTAATCAATGAATCAGTTATCTGCAAAAGTCAATGCTGGAAATAATAATAATAAAAAAAGTGAATTAAATACAACAAACAGAGTTGGAGGTGGTGGAACTAGTTTAGGAGAGATAACAGCAGATCGAGTTTTGACAGCATGGATCGGGAACTGAAGTGGTGGGAGAGCCAATAGCGTTTGAGCATTGCCTGAAGGTAGGGAGTAGAAGGTCCTCCTGTTGCACCATAGGCGAGAACCATAGCCTTGAAGCAGACTTGGGCTTCAACTGGATGCCAGTGTAGAGTGCGAAGAAGCAGGATAACATTAAAAACATGGGAAGAACTAACCCTAACAGGATTACATGGAGAACTAACCTTAACACGCTGGGAGCTCCACTAAGAGTGAGTTGCAGTAATTTAAACATAACTGACAAGTGCATGGGCAATTACCTGTGCTGCTTTCTGAACGAGGTAAGGTGGTACTCGACGAATGTTGTAGACCAGGAACGTGCCGAAGTGAGTCAATGCTTAGATGTTATCAGAGAATGACGGTCACGCATCATTGAGGGTCATGCCATGGTTCTTTGCAGTCTGGGAGGAGGACACTGCAGTTGTCAACCGTGATAGACATCCTGGAGCGGACGGGCCTTCCCGCAAAAAGAAAAGCAGCTCAGTCTTGTCAAAGTTAAGCTTGAGGTGGCGGGGACACGAGACTTGGTGCATTAAGAGAAGAGGAGAGGGTCAAGAACTGAGCCTTGGGCAACACCAGTTGTAAGACGCTGTGCAGGATACACCTTCCACTTCATGTCACCTAGTAGGAGCGGGGTCGAGAGCAGTTGGGGAGCGTGAATGAGAGGGGCGGCATCGTTAGACATAGAGGGGGGTGATAGTGTAGAGGTGGAGGAGAGAGAACGATGACTGGAGCGCTGTTGTGTATTAGTTGGCAGACAGCATCTAGTAAAGATTAGATCGAGTTCATTGTCTGCTTTGTTTCGAAGGTTTGATAAGGAAAGGTTGAGGTTAAAGGAGAAAAGTAGTGGGGGGAAAAGAATAGGAAAGAAATGACTCAGAGGCAGATATAGGAAGGTTTAAGACATCCAATAATATGAGTAGTGAGCCATCATCTGCGAATCAACTAATCAGCATGTCAAGCTCATTGAGGAAGTCACCAAGCACACCTGGCAGATGATAATGTCCTTCAATGAAAAGGTCACACTGACGGCATGAAATTCGAAAGAGGAAATGGGTTGGTAAACAAGAGAGAATCTCTAATTTGAAGGAACAAGTAGCCCTGTGTAGCCTGCACTGTGACCAGATCCTCTTGGATTATGGGAAACACATAGTCAGATGATTAGAGAGCAGTCAGAGAAGCAGTATTTTATCTTCTAGTAGCCTAGGCCAACTTTATGTAGAGCAACAATTCTTCTTTTCAGATCCTCAGATATTTGCCATGAGGTGCCATGTTGAACTTCCAGTGACCAGTATGAGGGAGTGTGAGAGCGATGACACCAAAATGAACAGACCTGCTCCCCATTCACACCTGTGACCTTGTAACACTAACAAGTCACATGACACCGGGGAGGGAAAATGGCAAATTGGGCCCAATTTGGACATTTTCACTTAGGGGTGTACTCACTTTTGTTGCCAACAGTTTACACATGGCTGTGTGTTGAGTTATTTTGAGGGACCGCAAATGTACTGTCACGTAGTTATATATGGAGACGGAAGCAAATGCAGAAGTTCGAAGGTTTACCCCTTTTATTAAACCAAAAAACAACGAAGAACCTAAACTGAGTGCCGGGCACTACGATAATTCCAATGGCACAGGCGCACAGGCGCACAGGCGCACAGGCGCACAGGCGCACAGGCGCACAGGCGCACAGGCGCACAGGCGCACAGGCGCACAGGCGCACAGGCGCACAGGCGCACACAATGACCCACAAGGACAAGGAGAAAAGGGCTGAACTAAATACACTGAGAAAACGAGGAGAACAGAAACAGGTGGGGGCTAAACACAGGTGAACTGAATATACGTTGAACAGAAACAAGAACAGGAAAGACCATACAAGGACAAGACAAGGAAACACAGAAAACACGAAGTGGAATGGCCCCTTCAGGAAGGGACCATTACATGTACACTGTTATACAAGCTGTACACTTACTTTACATTGTAGCAAAGTGTAATTTCTTCAGTGTTGTCAAATGAAAAGATATATTCAAATATCTGCAAAAATGTGAGGGGTGTACACACTTTTGTGAGATACTTTAAGTTACATCAAAACATAATTCTATGTTGCTAAATATAGGTACAACAGATTTGTTTTCTTTTTTACATTGCCACTCATCCTGAAACTTCTTAATATTTTTAGATAGCTGTGGCTAATGATAGCTAAAGTGTGTAACTGCTGTTCAAAGAAAATGTAATATGTATAACAGTTTACCTTAGCCCAAAAACTTCAAGTCACAGAAGCATGTAACATCAAATTACAAAACGGTGAAATTGTCCTTTAATAAAGTGTTTTTGCCTAATAAGGAAACAGAGTAAATATATGCATTTTGTGTGTGAACCTTTCAGTTTCTGTTGATCAGGAACAGATCTAGGATCAGTTTCACATCCATCTATGATGGAGGACTTTCACCATGCATCTGACAGGCCTAAGAGTGGCCTTCTAGAAAAAGGACAGAAAAATTGGGTCAGCATGTAAGCAGAGGAAAAGAGGTCAGAGGTCATCTTCGTTTAGTGCAAGACCTGAACATACTAAAAGCAGTGGCATTTTTATATGTAAAAAATTGGTGGGGCACAAACCATTTCAAAATAGAGGATACATACCAGTAAAGCTACAAAACTCCCTCTTGCTACTGATGTGTTTATTTAACACATCAACAAACAGCGTGGCTCAACAAGCAGAGCGGGTTGCATCTACTAGGTGTTAGTACACATACTGGAGAGAGAGAGAGACCTTCTTGTGTAATTGCTCTACTTTTCTCTCACACACATGTAAAATTATCACTGTCACATTTACAAACCTAAATAAGGAATGCAACCAGAGAACAGCAATGAGCTCAACACCACTGAAGGCCACAACGAAGCGGAAAGCCAACTTTTTAGGGATAAAGATCCATTCTATGACAACACCCTTAAAAGATAAGCATGGACACATTGACACTCCTCACCATCTATATCAATAGATCCAGCACAAAAATATGACCAATGCACGGACCAGCACCACAAAGGCAGGATGATAAAATATGCTTTCACTCACCAACGCTGGGCACCATGGCAAACTTTTAGATGACTTTGGGAATTAAGTCATGTAGCTGATGAATAAGCTGGCTTTGGATGGACAACATGGCCAATGCGTTGAGTTGCGGCTGTCCCATGGTATTGCTAGTGAAGGTTTTTACCCTCTTCAAGATGGAAAGGTTCCTCTCTGACTCGGATGTCATCATAGGTGCCGTTATGATAATTTTCAGCAGAGTGACGGTCTCAGCAAAAGCCTCCTCTAGGTTGTTCTCATGGATGGATCTTAACAGAGACAGGGCCGTCTTACCAGTGTGAAGTTCAGTGTGGCGGTACAGAGTGGTCAGCTCAGACTTTCAACGCACAGTCAAGCTCAGATTTATGGAATGACAGGACAAATTGTGGGAAGAGCGAGCTGTCAACCAGCTTGGCAGAGATCAGGTGGTCACTTTGTGAAAACCTCTGCTCCACCTGGGAGATGACTGTGTCGCATGCCTCCTTCATCACCGGCGCTGTGTTGGTTACTCGTGGGCCTGGCTCGTCTGTTCCATCGTGAACGGTGGCAGGCCATTCATCAGTTTGCTTCCGCATATTCTGGACATTCTTCTTGAAAAGGGTGAGCGCACTGCTAATCCCAGATGCATCAATGCTTCGTTTTTGCTGAGTGTTGTATAAAACATCAACTTCTTGCATAAGGAAGAGAAGAAAAAAATCCAGCAGCTGCAGAAATGCTCGGCCCCAGAGTTTTTTTTTGACAGGCAGAATGCCTCACTTATGGTGGCCTCATCCCATCCTGGTTGTGTGCGTATGTCCTCCATACACAGGAGCAGCGCAGCACGGTTTTCCCAAACTGCATTGACAGTACTACCTTTAAAGTTCTATCGTACAGCGGGTGGCCTTGGAATTAGTCTCTGTGTTGCCCCAGCAAGTGCCGCAACAAGTTTTGGAGCGCCAGAACAAAAGGTGGCAAAAGCAGTTAAATCTGAAAAAGAAAATAATCAGGATGCTCATCCTTACAAAGTTGCTGCAACGTCAGGTTCAGCTGGTGAGCATAGTAGTGAACAAACTGGGCATGTGTGTACACAACCCCCGTATCTGCGAGGAATCGGTTCTGCGAACCCTCGCGGATGTGGAGCTTGGGTAAGTGACACAAATTGCGGTGAGTATTCAACCCAATCACATCCAGGAAAACAACATATCGTGCGCGTTACCGTTTATTTGCATAATCGTTATGTAATAATGGACAGTTTACTTAATATTTTCTTCATATTTGCACTTCATGAAAATTAACCGGATCGAAGCTTGGATGGCTAAAATTAGCGCGTTTTTAGAATTTCGGACTTCTTGAAAAATGTCAGCGGATACTTGAGTTCTCGAATGTGGAACAGCGGATAGCTGGGGGTTTACTGTATTTCTCTTTCATTAGCGTCTGTACCCCTCTGATGTTTCCACTCATTACAGCCGCATCATCATCATTCTGAGCGATCAGTTTTTCTCCCAGCTTCAGTGGTTCCAGCACACCATTGATGCTATTAGAGAGGCAGAGTCCAGTTTTATCTTTGACTCCCACAAACTCCAAAAACCTCTTTCACTGTATTGTCAGGCAACATCTATCACAACACAACCACCATTTGTAACTTATAGGAGACATCAGTTTTTCATCTGCCTGTATAGCAACAAATCATGTCTCGTCCACTCGCTTGGCTATCTCCTCCCTGTACACTTCATACTTACAGTCTAACAGTTTGTTTTGTGCTAGATGTCCCTTTGAAGATGGGCTGAGCGTCATAGTGCCTCTGAAGTCTCGAATCGCCCTCACACATCTTGAAAATGCATCTGAATATTCCAGGAATCAGAGAGTCCACCGACTCTTTCGTGCCCCTGCAGTGCAGTTTAACATTTTCCACACAGTTTAATACATGTTATGATCCGACTGAGAACATACCTGTTTTCCTCCACCTTTTTTGTTAAGATGCTTAATGGAGCGCCTGTATGCACTGTTAACTTGGGCTGCAACATTTACCCTTCCAAGTAAGCCCAATTTCACTGCATTGTCCAGATGACTCCCGCTGCTCTCATTTTTTGCAATCCTCTCAGAAAGATGTTTCAAATCTTTGTAACCCGTCCTCGACCAAGTACCATCTCCACCAAATAGCAGACATGGAAAACAGAAGAGTGCCTTCTTTTGTATGCTAACTGTTAGCCACTTTTTCTTCAAAAACCACTCCATGTTAAACCTGCGGTTACTTTTACCAGCAGTTTGAGAATTGACAGACAGCCAATCAGGTCTGTCTGCCCCACTTGGCATCAAATTTGTGTGATCTACATTGATCACATTAACATTCTGAGCATGCGTATTACTATTTTCACACGTACAATGTACATTGTGAGAGAGGGGCTAGCCCCACATTAACACTTAGCCTATGGCCTACTACTGCGAACTCGAATCGGCAGAACGCAGTCTGAAGCAGCAAGGCAGGGACCAATGAACATGAAATAAAGTCCTAACACAAATGTTATGCAATTTACGAAGATGCTATATTCATAGATAATAAATTATAGGATGTAATCTTCGAGAATTAAAAATAACATAATTTTGTTGCAGTTCATTCTGTTGACAACAGGTGGGGCTGTGTCCCACATGCCCCTAATGACCAGTAGCCCCTGACTAAAAGCAATTGTAGTGCAACTGAAACATCTCATATCACATCAGAAAAATAGAACAGAGAAAGATATTTTCAAATAAATCTTTAAAGCTTAAAATCCAGGAATATAACATGATTACTCAAAACATAGGAACTTAATTTAGAGGTCATTAAGTAAGATGGCACTCAGAGACAGAAGAGTGTTCTGATTAGACAGCACGCCGTAGGCAAATAGACAAGGCACAATTCATTGTAGCAAACTAGTTTGTTATCTAAGGATATTATTGTCTTTCTCCAAGTTTGCATCCAAGACTTCCTGTAATGCCTCATTTGCACTTCCTGTTTTACTTTACCAGGGTCTGTTTCCTGGACACAGATTGTCTATTCTTGCACAAAAAATATCAAGCACAATGGAGATTTCCCAAAATGTCTAATCATTCTGTTTCCAGTTCTATCTCTCAATACATTGTTATAAGCGTAGCTGGTGTATGTTTTCAGGAATTAATGGTCTGTCAGGGATGCATCCCTTCTCTGTAGTCAAAAGTAAACATTGGAGTCAGTTTCATTTAATTTCTGGGCAATTCAGGAAGTACACAAATAATCCACCTCTAGAATAAGTTTAATGAAAGCGTAGTTTAGAGTTCGGTGTTATTGTGTAGCTTTCTAGCTACTGAATAATGACCGGTTATAACCATAGCCTTGCAAGACAAACAGTTTAGATGGAGCATTGCATTGTGTCAATAGACAACTTGAGTGTCAACAGATTTCTACAACAAATGTAACATTGTTTGGTTACTTATTCTAGCTACTAAATGCAGAAAAATGAAACAACATTGGGGACTTTTTATGTTCTATTTGCATTATTTGTACAACCCTATTTCCAAAAAAGTTGGGATGCTGCGTAAAATGTAAATAAAAACTGAATGCAATGATGTGCAAATCATTTAAACACTATAATCAATAGAATATAGTACAAAGACAACATATCAAATCTTGAAACTGAGACATTTTATTGTTTCATGAAAAATATATGCCCATTTTTTATTTGATGCCAGCAACATGTTTCAAAAAAGTTGGGACAGGGGCAACAAAAGACTAGAAAAGTTATGTGATACTATAATTCAAAACCTGGTGGAATATCACACAACTAATTTGATCAATTGGCAACAGGTTGGTAACATGATTTGATATTAAAAGATCGTTTCAGAGAGGATGGGTCTGTCAGAAGTGAGGATGGGGAGGGGTTCATCACTCTGTGAAAGACTGCACAGGCAACAATTTGAGCATAATTTTTCTCTACCTAAAATAGCAATGAGTTTGGTGAGCTCATCATGAGTTTGGTGCTCTGACCGTGTATTTTTCCAAAAACAATAAAATGTCTCAGTTTCAACATTCGATATGTTGTCTTTGTACTACTTTCAATTAAATAATGGGATAAATGGTTTGCACATCAATGCATTCTGTTATACTTTCATTTTACACAGCGTCCCAACCTTTTGGGAAACAGGGTTGTACATTCTACAGTATTTCATAACCAAGTTTGGTTTTGGGCAAAATACCCCTTTAAGAACATTACAATTTTTGTTTTTATTGACTGGAATTGAAATGCATTGGGCCCTAAACTTTCTGGTCACTGCGGTTTCTTGACTTCCTCATTATTACAGTATCAATAGTGCCAACTACAATAGCATTAGAAACTCCTTGTATCTCAATGTATGCTAGTGAAGTTCTTGTCCGTATACTGTAAATACTGTACAAGGATTTGATTTCTGAAACGTTTAATTTTGGATAAAAAAAAAAAATTATTCACATTTCACCGACTGTTTTATTGATAGAAGATACAACCATTTTACTTTCATTAATCATCTATGTTTATTAGATGATAGTTTTAAATGCTATTTATTGGTATTCTGGACTTAACCATACTTGGTGCTTTATTTAAGTTATTTTGTTTACATGTGTGTCTGTACACATCTAGTCTGGAATGGAATTTCATATGCGGTTGGTTTCACAGGACACTTCTCATTAAATGTTAGCACATTCCTTTCTCCATTTTCTCACTCTTACCTTGTCCACCTACAAACCAACACAGTCCTGCCATCAACCAACCAGTGACATTTAAAAGAAAAGCCCTTTCAACATTGGAAGCTCTTTCGTGGGACCACAGAGAGATAGCATACATTTACAACATGTACCCAACAAAACGGAACCACATGCATATTACAGATGTACATTATGTGTAATATGTACACCAGTAAGCAGTGTTAGATTACTGAATAGAGGAAGGAGGGGTGAAACGAGAGAAGGCTCCTGCTGTTGCCACTGACTCATGTGGATGCAGTGAGGCGTGGTCATTCTGATCTTATCTGCTCACCGCTTTGTCTTGAGCGTGGGTGTTGGGAAAAATAGTTTCTTGAGGAAAGGGAGACAAGAGACAGGAGTGAAACGATACGGTTCACAAGGCGCGGTTCTCAGTTCTGTTCTTGACGACACACTGAGCGGTCTTGAGGTAGGGAGCTGGACAGGGAGTTACAGGGGAGAGGCTCATCGCGAGAGAGCGAGACCGACAGAATTGAACGCCTGAAAGTTTCGTTGAAGACATTGACTGACAGGCAGAGAGTGTTTTTGAGCAGGAGGTCAGTAACATTCTCTCAGGGCAAGGAAGTAGGGATTGTATGAGTATCTGCAGCCTCTACCTGTTCAACACAGGAGACCCAGACAGAGGCCCAGTGGCCCAACCCTGCCGCCTGAGGTTAAAAGGGGAGAGTGCAGGACCTATCTTGGCCCACCGTCCTCACAAAGTACATCCAGGGAGCAGCGAACATGGAGGTGCTCATTGTAAAGAATGAAGAAAACACAGCAGAGAGTCTTGTCACGACTGGAAGCAAACATGTCACCACACCCATAATAAATGTTGAGGACCTGAACCGAAACCAGGAACAAGGAGGGGACCCAGTGAGAACCGACGATAAGCCAGATGAGAACACCCGGGCCCCCGAGACCCAACCCTCCAGCTGCCTCGCCATCGCCCCAGAGGATGTACTGTGTGACTCCTGCATCGAGAGACCAAGCCGGGCCCAGAGATCCTGCCTCACCTGCCTGGTGTCCTACTGCGAGGCCCACCTCAGGCCTCACCTGGAGAACCAGAAGTTCCAGAATCACCGGCTGGTGGAGCCTTTACAGGACATTGAGTCTCGCTCCTGCCTGGAGCACCGGCTGCCTCTGGAACTCTACTGCCTGACGGACGGCTGCAGTGTGTGTGTGTGCTGTGAGTGTGTGGGACTGGAGCATCCAGGACACCGTACCGTACCTGTCGGTGAGGCGCGGCGACAGGTCGAGGTATGTGTTACAGTGGAGGCCGGTGGGTGGGGGAATTAAGAGTACTTGCTCTTGATAATGATATATCCCAGCACCCTTATTTCTTATGTCTTCACCGATACACACACAAGTTCATTTACATTTCACAGAGAGTGGATGATAATTGTACGAGTGCTCAGTTTTGGGGATATTTTTAAGATGTATTTCATTAGAGCTCCTTTTGGTGAGCTCACGGAGGGGAGGCAGGTAGCCTACCAAAAAGGGAGATTTTACACCAAATTGTGCCCGAAATACAGAACATTAGTTGACAGGAATGGCGTAAATAATAATACTGACTGAACATTGAGGAGAAAATTTGAAGTAAGCCTGCATTCATTGATTCAATTGACATGTGATGTAAGCCTGCATTCATTGATTCAATTGACCGGATATGTTTATATATATTACAGTTACATTTAGTAGCATCTGTTAGTTACAAATAAACTAGCATATACAGCTCCGGAAAAAGAGACCACTGTACCTTTTTCTTTCCTTTCTAAAAAAGTCTAAAAGGAAGGTTTTGTGTGAGGAACAGAAGGGTGGTCTCTTTATTTTTTCCGGAGCTGTATGAGTGAAATCGTTTGTTTTCAGTAAACTGCCGGGCTGTTTACTGATTGCTTGAGAAATCTGAGATGAGAGTTCCAAGTAAATAGTTTTTTTACTGTCAGTGTTGTCTTGCTATCCAGGAGAAAGAGCAGAAAGGATTAGATTGGATAGGGAGATTCCAAGGCAAAGGTTTTTATGACATTTCATGTGACATGTGATACACGTACAGCACAGTCCTTTGTGTTTACAGCTGTTCTAATTGGTTGCTCTATTTCCTTCTCTATCGGTCTCTTCCTCAAAGTTATAGTTCAAGGTAGATACATTCCCACATTGTGTGTAAATGCATGTGTGTGTTTCTGTGCATGTGTGTGTGCTATAGACAGAGCTGCAGAAGAAACAAGGGGAGATTTTGAAGACAGTCTCTTCTGTGGAGAATGCCATCGGCAAGCTACAGAACAACACTGCCTCTATAGAGGTAGGCCGATTCAATTTGCCACTCAATCTGCATTGTAATGTCTATTGCTGTAAAGGAACTTTAACATACAGTAGATACGTATTTCGTATCTACTTTTTTAAAGTTTGATTCTCTCCATCTCTCTCTTAAATATAAAATATTGTATACATCCAAATTAATTATATCTACAAATTCTTAACGAATACCACTTAGCTATGTTCAACTATACAGTTGTATCCCTTGAGGAAAGAGTTGCTTCATTGCTTTTTAACAGACACTGTGCATAAAGCATTGTTGAAAAAAAGCATATAGCGCAGTTACCTGCATCATTGGCCATTGGTTCAGATTATACTCACGGAATAGCCCACGGAGGGCGATGTACTGTGCCCGTGCCGTCACGGTTAGTTAGTAGTCAAAATTGGTTTACTTGCGGTGTAGCAACTCTTTGTGGGGACTTGGCTGGAGAGTGCGTTCCCTACCACACATAAGGATTCTGGTATAGACTCCCTGCTTGAGGGATTAACCCAATGAGAATTGCTTTAGATGTGCCTTGGAAGACACATATCTAGACATTTCTCCAGCTCGTTTCAGAGGTCATTCCACTTTTGCTACTTTGTATCTATCCCTCCTGCTAGTGTCTTTAGCTCTAATAGAACTCCAAACATGCCGCTCAAGAGACAGCTCAAAACACAGCTGTGACAAATGTATCCCCCACTCTCCCTCCTCCTTGTTCCTTCTCAGAGCTCTGTGGCGGGGGCAAGAGCTGTGATGGAGCAGCAATTCTACCTCCTGCAGGGGGCCATGGACGAGGCCCGGAGGGGGACCACGGAAGTGCTGGAGGATGAGCAGAGGCAGGCTATCAGCCAGGCTGAGGGCATCCAGGCCCACCTGGAGCAGAAGAGCCAGGAGCTGAAGAAGACCCTGGCCAGTGCGGAGAGACTCTCCAGGAACAAAACTGACGTGGACTTCCTGCAGGTGAGACTCAAGCACCCCCTTGGCTGTAGAGCTACCATCAGTTTCCCCTCCCCCAGCCTTATTATTGGGCAAAATGCTAAACTGATCTGGAGTCTGGAGGCAAATTTTACAGGGCACCAGGGATGTTTGGGTTTAATTTCATGTCAATCCAGAAAATAATCTATTATTTTATTAATATTATTTTAGATACTTTAAAAAAGGTAGGGGTTCAGAGGTTGTTTTCAGTTTTCTGAGAATGGGCAGGGCCTCAAGGTGAAGCTGGTTCCACCACTGGATTGCAAGGACAGAGGATGGTCCTGATTGGGCTGAGCAATAGCTGTCCTTCTGCAGTGGTGCGGCCGAGGGCTGAGAGACAAGACATGTAGTGTGAAGAGATTAGTCAGAAATGTAAGGTTCGAGTAAAGCCTGAAGCTAGGGAGGGGCAAGCACCCTCTGTAGGGAAGCACCGTGGCTTTGTAGAGGAGGCAAGCTTCAACTCGAAGCTAGTAAAGTGAGATGAGGAGATAACGGGATAACTTGTCTTGTCGCATGTGAAGCAGGGTTTGGGTCAATTCTATAACATTTCCAGTCAATAGGGGAAAGTACACAGAAATGTATTGGAATAAAACTAACTTAGATCTCTTCCATGGTGTTTAATGAGAACAATTTTGAATTAGTTTTGCTTTCTAAATTGAGTTGAATTTAGAAAGTTCACATGTGCAGTTGCCTGTTTGGATCATTTAGAACCATGTCCTCTGTGGATTACCCTCATAACGTTCCCCCAAAATCTGGTAAATCTTGTCTCACTCAGTGGTTTTGTACTGAGTGTGGTGTCTCTTAGGGAAGGGACAAGTGCCTGGGATATCCAACTGTTATATGTGGTAGCTGTGGTGTGCGAGGTAAGGCGGAACTGAGGCGCAGAGTTGGTGGTACAAGAACTTTTACTAAATAGGCTAAAAATTCACTGATTCCAAAACAAAAGACATGCACTGCAAAGTCACAATAAAATAAAGGCCGCCAACAAATACAAGAGGAACTTAAATTGGGACTTAACAAGGGTTTAACGAGACCCAGGGGAAACCACTTACAATGATGACACTAAACTGAGCATGGGAAACTAGAACAGAATTACATAGAAATGTAATGTCCAGCAGGCCACGTGAGCGGTCGTTACAGTAGCACTAGGCCATATAGCTCCTTACCGTGGCGTAGCTCCTTAATATTTACGTAGATCTGAATGCAATAATTAGTTATGTATAACCAAAAACAACACCATATAGCTTTTTCTTGTCAGATGTTTATATATATCTGCCTTAAAAGGACAGGTCTCCTTTTGTTGTTCCCAAATTACAACATGTTCCCTTTAATAATGCGCTATCTCATAGTACATTACTTTGCATGCTGTGATAGAGCTGCAGCGCTGGTAGGGCTCTATATGTAAAAGGTACGTTGTCAGTTGTGACCCTCCACCTCTCTTGGAACTTTGGATGCAGATTTTTCAGTAGATCCTTTACAAGTTAACAACGTTCAAAGCTTCATCTCACCCATTATTCAGCCAATTCCAGTGTATGAGTTACCATTTTGAAGTCTGTAGTTCCATGTGGGACGTTATGCCTAGATGTGGGTGCTGTCACGTTTGTGACTGTCAGTGTTCTTAGTTGTGACCTCCCAGTAAGTAGCTCCTCCTGCTGGTGAATACAGGAATATACCGAGTGGAAGAGGGGTGTTGTGGACGTCTGTCTGCCTGGGGTGTACATCGGCCTCACGGAGCGCATGGCCTCCTTCAGCCGCCTGATCACCGAGTCCACCCAGGGACTGTGTGACCAGCTCAAGGCGACCTACACGGACAAACTGAAGGACTTCTGCAAGACTGGTGAGGGCGTGCATGGTATCCAGGGTCATGTTAACTTTGCTCCAAATGTCTTGGCCAGATATACGATTAATGTAGGTTGAGTTGATTTGCTAACATACGTTTTCTGAATGTGTAATATGTTGTTTTTTTTTACTATAAACACCTCACGAAATTCAAACCATACTGACTCAACCCCAGACTTCTCACACGAAATTAAACATTATACTCAAAACCATATTATCTGGCACATGAATGAAACCTCAGAAGCCCAGCAAGAATTTAAAACTCCATTATAAAATGGTATTAATCAATCAATTAAAATAATATGGTCCAGAAATCCCCCTATGAACTGTATATGAATCATTATAGACTTTAGATTGTGTCAAGAGAGTACAGTACTGTAGTGTACAGAAAATATAAAAATACTATAAGACTCCAAGAAGGCAAAAGGGAAAAAGTATTTGTAGACAGGTATAGGATTATAGTCCTAAAAATAAATGTTTACTCTGCCCCAGCCTCACCATTCTATATCTTACCTGGGCCAGATTTTTTCACCCACTTCTCAGGCTATACTTTCTGACGGTCGGTATATCTTGAAAAATCCCACTGTATGGAATTATTCCTGGATTTCTCTCAACGTTTATAGACAACCATGTTCGCAATGGCTATTTCCTGGGCCTTAGGAATCAGGATCGGTCTACCATCATCAATTGGTGTTTTGGAATACTACAAGTCTTTTTTATAGAATGTAAAATATGAATACAAATGGTAAGTTCATGTCATTTTGCTGTACTGTCCTGTGCGTGCAAATATGTACATATTCAGAGTACAGTAAACAGGATAAAAACCTGGTCAGCACAATAGACAGATATGTTTACTGTAACTTTTTTCATTTCTGAAAGACCCGAAAATGTATCCAACAGTGAAACGGCTCAGGTTTGGCTGTGCTCTGGTTTCTTTCATTGCCAAATGTCATTAGAGATCTTTGTTCCTCTTCCTCTCCCCGAACCACCTCCTCTCATTCTTCCTCTACCTCCCTGATGTTGTCATCCATTATTCTAAAACACAGATTAGCTTTCATGTGGCCCTTTTTATTCATGCCAACATTGCTTGGTGACTAATTATGCTTGTTAGTGTTCACATCTCAACCACTGTTAGTTGAGTGTTAGAATTGTAAAGATTTTAGTTGAGTTATTGAATGACAGTGTTTTCTACACAACAACATGTTTGCGTGTAGAGTTATGCAAAAAAGCGTGAATGGAGCAGATATGTGTAAAAACAAGTGAATAGTGGTTATGGGTTGAAATAAATGGCATTGCATTATATGAAATACTATACTATTACCAGGATAAAACATGTCTTACCCCTATACTGACCTACAGACAAACCGGGCAATAAAACCACGGTCCACGCCAAGATGTCAAGGTCTTCTCCACTGCCAGATCCTGTGACACGAGATGACTTCCTCAAGTGTAAGACTAACCTTTCATTGCAGACCGGCAAATTACAATTTGATTGCCAAAGCCAGTGTTTACTAGCCTTGTTTGTAGTCCGTTACATACATTTCAGTGATTGTTCTCTGTGCTGTTTGACAATAGTTTTCTTTACAGACACTAAGGTGTGGAATGTTTGTACAGTACTTGGGCTATTATAGCTGTTAGCGTGGCATTTCAGTGAGCATGATTTGTTTGTATTGTCCCCGTCTATGACCCTATGCTGTTTGTTCCATCAATTCACTCTGTCTGACTCCACAGATGCCAGGAGCAGTCTGACCTTTGACCCAAACACTGTCCACAAGTTCCTGCGACTGACCGAAGACAACAGGAAGGTGACCAACACGGCGCCCTGGCAGCACAACTACCCGGATGCCCCCGAACGCTTCGAGAACTGGCGCCAGGTGATGACCTCGGAGAGCCTCTACCTGGGCAGACACTATTTCGAGGTGGAGCTGAGCGGGGAGGGAGCGTACGTGGGACTCACCTACAAGAGCATCGACCGGAAGGGCGCCGAGAGCGGCAGCTGCATCACCGGAAACGACTTCTCGTGGAGCCTGGGAAGGGATGGGCGGAGCTTCTTCGCCCGGCACGCCGACGTGGAGGCAGACTTGGAAGCAGCAGGCGGGTTCACCAGGCACGGCGTCTACATAGACTTTGACTCAGGCTCGTTAGCATTCTATGGCGTGGACGACTCTGCTGTGACTCTCCTGTACAGGTACGACGCTCAGTTCACAGAGCCTTTGTATCCTACCGTCTGGCTCCCGAAGAAGGACAGCGTGGTCTTATTGGTCTCTCCTAAGGACCAGTTTCCTAATGTGACCACAACCCCCACCACTCCTGTGAGGGCAATTGCTCCGGACCATCCAGAACCTTAATGACTGGATAGCTACAGTGTGTCTGCAAGATAGTTTATTTCTCTTTATGGATTGTATGGTAAGCAGTGAATGCATTTTTCTGTTCCCGGTTGGCAGGTAGCCTAGCCCTAGAGGTTAAAAAGGCGTTACCAGCTGTCGGAAGGTTTTCATATACTTTGTCGTGAGGTTAGCAGGAGGCACATTTCTGTTTCCCACAAATACACACTAAAGTATGTATTCTGTGTCCCATTAGATACATACAGTGTCATGCACTGTATTACATGAGCAGTTTCTATCAGTAAGTTATACGTTATTAATTAAATGGGACACCGTCAGGTATCACACCCATACATACACTTGAATTGACGTCACCTCTCAGTATTTGTCACATTATGACATCTATGCAAGGACTGGCTGCACCACTGAGTCATTTTGAAGTAGTACTTTTTTGTCTATCAAAAGAACAAACCATTGGCTGACTCCCCCTGATTACCGGTTGGAGTTCAAAAGGGTTATCAGGAGGAATCAGCCAATTGACTGCAACCGTGTCATCAGGAGGTGTTAGCCTATGAAGTCTTACCCAGCTGAGTACATTAAAATGGTGGACGCCACCAATGGTTATGTCCATGCTGAAATGTTTAATCCAATCTGTATAATCACAATGAACCCCGACTTCCAATGGTTTATCACTGCTACCATCTAGTGGTGAATATAGAACAGAACATGTGTTGGTATAGAATCACAGTAAAGAGTAATTGAATAACTTGTTTATTGTAACTGGCTAGAATGACTGACTGTTTGATTAGCAGATGTACTACTGTGATTGTTCTTCATTTCATTATTTAACAAGTGCATTATGTGTTCACATACTATCTTTCTTTAACACTGAGTCGATAAATAAAGAGATGACGTGTCCATGGCCATTCCTATCGTATGAACAGTGTGACAATAAAATGTATTTCTTATAATTAAACATGTTATTCATACATTCACACGTATTGGAATGTTTTTATTCATACATTCCCGAAAAACATTCCAAAACATTAAGAAATTATTCTCAGAAGAATGTACAAACAAAAGCTTGACAGCCAGATACCATGACACATGCTGGCTTCACTAGCTTGTTGGAAATAGGAAACTGATTGAAATGGTTAGGCTGACATTTTTGTGTTAAAATGCTTTTGAAGTAGAAACAATTCTTCAACTGAGTAGGTCTAAGCTAGCTTTACATGTTTGCTAACATTTCTATTGCGGTTAGTTAATTAGCTTGCTTAACATTACCATTGGTTAGACTAGCTACATTATCCTTACTGATGTATATAATATTCAAAAACAAATTGTCATCATCTTCTGGGTAAAAAGGTGAGCGGTAAAGCATTCAGAGTTTCATCATGTACTTTTGACTTGGAGGGTTATATAAAGGAACATTTCCATTGGGACCTGGTAACTTCTGACAAAACTGATACTATGTGGTTTAAGTCTCAGACTGTGAAATCTACTGAGGTCTCATTTTCATCAAACGCGGGGTTGGTAAAATACACACCTGAAGATTTCAGAGCAATGGAGTTCATGGCTTCACTCCCATAGATCCCTGGTACTTCCGGCATTACAACTGGTTGATCAAATATAGGGTTTTCAAAGCCGTGGTCTGTAAACTCACCAATCTCCTGCTTGCTTTGCCTCAGGCTGCTTAGAGAAGGAACAGAAATGGTGGGCATCGTCGGGATTTTCACAATGCCTCTACGGTAGAGGACAGCCAGGACGAGGATTCCAGCGACCAATACTATGACTCCTATCACTGCACCCACGACCACTCCTGCGTTTCCCTTCCCACCGTCACCGCTGCTGGCCCCGGAGGAGGCCTGAAATTCAGCCCCGGATATGCCCAGGTTCGAGCCTTGGTCTTGGACGTCATTGAGTATGTCACGAGCCAGGGCCTCTGCCAGCTCACCGGACTCACCATCCAGAAGCACGATCTGGATCACAGCGACGGATGCACGTGGAATCACCCCGAGGAACAACTGGGATTTGAGCACCTTGGACATGCCCAGGTGGATGGACCGATAGGAGGCCAGACTAAGGAAGAGATGCTGCAGTCTGTTCCGATAAGACTCCAGGTTGAAGCCCAACGTATACTGGACGGTGACGATGGCGCCGCACACATCGCAGCAGTGTCCAGTGGGGTACAGCGGCTTCTTACAGCTCATAGGAGCGCATTTGACTTTGCTGCAGATCCTGTCGTGATTCACAGAGTTCCCACAGTTGCAGCCTGAGGCGTCTTCACAGGTTGCAGCCCCAACACTGGGGGCAGAAGAGCCGTGAAACTGCATCTGGCCTGAATGCGACCCCAGGTACTGGCTGAACTCAGAGCTGCGGCTGAACTTCTTGCTGAGCACAGTAACACTCTGGACGGGGACGATCAGCTTGTTGGAGGTGGTGTCCACGCGGAAAGTGGTGCCATCGCGGAACACTACATCGTCGTTCTGGCAGGGAACGCTCTCTTCATGAACCGAGAACAGAAAGCGACCTTTCTCCAAGTCGTCTAAAGAAGCGGCCGCCTTCCACAGTTCAGGGTCAAACCACTGCAGAGACTCAGCATCTTTAAACTGGGTGGTGACGCCCGCTCCGCAACCAGGTTCACCGCCGCTATTGACGGTGAAGCCTCCCCCTGAGGGCAGGATGAACTCCCCATTCACCGGTAACCACATTTCCTGGATAGAGTGAACTGTCTTAACATACACTGAAATGTTCCTCTGGGCCAAGAACTTCACTATGTCATTACCGCAAGGCACTGACCCTTTGTCCCAGTTGGTCTTGTTTCCGTAGTTAGTGTCCGGGATCCACTGCTTGTACAGGGCGTCAGCTGCCCCGGACAGACTGAAGAGAAGAAATATGACAGGTGTTCTTGACATCCTGAATGCTTGTGACTGAAGTGGAGGGACTTCAGGGTAAATTGTTTTTGACAGTGTGATTGTCACATGAGAGACTGCGTGCTCAGGTTCCCAGGTTAGTTAAAGGTTAATGACATTTGTTAAACAGTTATTTTTACAGCTTGGTCATCTGCTTGGTCAAAGAGTGACTGCTGCCTTAGCAGCAATACGGTAATGCTTACAAAATAAAGAGTTTGGATTATGTCCATGAAAAAAAAGCGATTTGATTTATGTAATGGAGAAATAATGATATGTAAAATAACAATAAAAGAACATTTGTACATGTGAAAAAGTTTTCCCATGTGCTACTCGGTGAACAGTTGATCAACAGTTTGGTGTAGGTTATATTAAAATGTGTAATTTAGCAGACTTATTCAGGGCGACTTACAGTGCCTTCATCATAAGACTCTATTTTTTCCCCATATGAATAGATTGCAAAACTGTCGATAATTTTCTTGATCTTGAATATGCCCTCCACCGGGATGGGCGATGAGGGGCATATTTCTAAGTGTTATATAACAGAGACAGTGGGGAAGGAGAGAATGAGCAAGATTCAAACCCATTGTGAAAGGAACTTTTGAATATCTCGACTCAACTGGACATGGTGGGTATGCAATTAAACCATCCAAAATGATTCACATATCAGCTTCGCATTTATATGACGTTGTTTTCAAAATTCAATTTCCAATCATATTAGGTTGCTACTGGTTGTAATCAGGCAAATACGTTTACTACCTCTGCGGGGTCCTTCACGCAACCCGTTTTTGTTTACCTACACGTCACCAGGAAGAGGGCAGTGAGTTCCAACAGGTGTTTAAGATGATGAGACTGGTGAGATCTCTTTCTGTTTTACAACATTTATTAATTTTCCGCTAGGCTAGCTTTAACCGAATTAATTAGATGGCATATTACACAGGTAAATCCAGTGCGATCTAGCTAGCGTCTTTAGTACTGTAGCTAGTATATGGACCTTGTACTGCCTGTAGTACTGTAGCTAACGAGCCACATAGGTGTGCACAAATGCCTTGCAATAGGTGCACGTCGTAGTAAAACGTTTTAAACCGTAACATCTGAAAACAAGAGTTTCTTATTAAACACATTCAAGTTGTCAAATTTCTGTTTGACGTTTTTCTTTCCCTCTTTACCTTTCAAAGGATTCACAGGAGGCGGATACTCCACTCTTTGGTGACGACGACGATGATGCCACCGCCTTAAAGAGGAAATCAAAAATCAAGTATATTTTGGAAGTTGATTCACTATGGATTAGGAGTTAAAAATTAAGTTAATTTCATTCTGTGTCAGCGATTGTGATTAAAGAACAAGATGTTGTTATGCTGAATATGTGCTTAAAAACTACTGTACTGCTCTTGTCTTAGGCATCCCCTGGCAACGTTCTTTCATCTTTTCTTCCGCACCACTGCCATCATTGTATACCTACTGTGTGAAATCCTGAGCAGTAGTTTCATCTTCTATATGGTCACCATCATCCTCCTCCTTTCATGTGACTTCTGGACAGTTAAGGTGAATGGATTTCTGTGGTGATATGTGGTCTGGCACATTAAAGACATAATAGACATAGATTTTCATACTATTTTTTTTTTTATGTAACTGTAATTCTGTCTAAGGGCATTCTCCCTCCCAGAAAAATCTACACCTTTAGCTCAATCTGTGTCTGTAAGACAATATAATGGAATCGTTTAGGGAATCATGTTATCATCAGAATCACTGTGAAATATTTTTTTATATAGCAAAAACATTAAAAGCCAAAAAATAAAGAGGTGTGGGAGCTGCATGTTAGATGGTCTGGTTAACTGTCTTGCTTAAGGACAAAACAATTGTTGTTGCTTTGCTGGGTCATTGATTCACTTCTGCAACCTGATGCTCACATCTGCTGGTCAGACCCATCTTTGATTATACGTGCCTTTAGTTACACTACTGTTCTAAAGTTTGGGAAGAAAAGCAAATTTTCTTTCCATTAAAATAACATGAAATTGATCAGAAAAACAGTGTAGACATTGTTAATGTTGTAAATTACTAATGTAGCTGGAAACGACTGATTTCGAATGGAAAATCTGTCGTTTACAGTGTACAGAGGTCCATCATCAGCTGAAACTCATCAGTCTGTTCCTGTTCTGAGAAATGAAGGCTATTCAATGTTAGAAATTGTGAAGAAACTGAAGATCTTGTACAACGTTGTGTGCTACCTTCACAGCACATCGCAAACTGGCTCTAACCAAAACAGAAAGAGTGGGAGGGCCCACTATTTTGAGAACTGACTCACAGGTCCTCAACTGGCAGCTTCATAAAATAGTACCCACAAAACACCAGTCGCAATGTCAACAGTGAAGAGGAGACTCCAGGATGCTGGCCTTTTAGGCAAAGAGAGTTGCAAAGAAAAAGCTATATCTCAGACTGGCCAATAAAAAGAAAAGATTGAAATGGGCAAAAGAACATGGACACTGGACGAAGGAAAATTGTAAAATGTGGTATGGACAGACAAATCTAAGTTTTAAGTGTTAAAATCACAAAGAACATTTGTGAGATGCAGACCATGAAAAGATGCTGGTGGAGTGCTTGACACCAACTGTCAAGCATGGTCAGGGCAATGTCTTTTTCTGGGGGTGCTTTGGGGTTTGTGATGTGCGATATTTGTACAGAGTAAAAGGGATATTGAAGAAGGAAGGCGATCACTCCATATTGCAATGCCATGCCATACCCTGTGAATGGCACTTGATTGGAGACAATTTCCTCCTACAACAGGACAATGACCAAAAACACAGCTCCAAACTATGCAATAACTATTTAGGGAAGAAGCAGACAGCTGGTTTTCTGTCTTTAATGGAGTGACCAGCAGTGTCACCGGATCTCAACCTTGTTGAACTGTTGTGGGAGCAGCTTATGGTATGTAAGAAGTGCCCATCCAACCACTCCAACTTGTGGGAGGTGCTTCAGGAAGCATTGGGTGAAATCGCTTAAGGTTACCTCAAAAAATGTACAACTAGAATGCCAAAGGTCTGCAAGGGTGTAATTGCTGCAAATGGAAAGCAAAATTGGATGGACAACATTTATTATTTCAATTAACATCCTTATTTCTAACCTTGGCATTGACAAAATTCCCTATTCATTTTGCTATATTTCCTATTCAAACTCATTTAATGTATGTTTTCATGGAAAACAAGGACATTTCTAAGCGACCCCAAACATTTGAACAATAGTGTATTTTGCCTCTTTACTCTTATTGTGACTAGCTGTCACTTGCAAAGTGACAATGGGATTTTATTTCACGTTCTCAATAACCTTTATTTTGCAATACAGTAACTAGCAATGCGTTATCATTAATATGCGATTTTCTTTCTTTTTCTATGGCTGATAGCCTTGCAATTTTAGTATTTGATCAGTAATCAAACTTATTCTTTTTAGAATGTGTCTGGTAGGTTGATGGTGGGCCTCAGATGGTGGAACCAGGTGGACGATGATGGAAAATCGCACTGGGTATTTGAGTCCAGACCGGTAAGACTTCAATAAACTCTAGGGTGTGGTTATAGTTGTGTAGTAGTACCTGTGTATTATTTGATGAAAAACTGAAAAAATAAAAATAAATACTACAGTATGTGCAGGGAAACTTGGAAACCTGACCTAAAATGTTATTGAACCAAAAATAGAATTTTATATGGCAAAACTCAACAAGACTTAGGTGTAATCGACAAATACAATTATCTCCATTCTCTGTAGGCAACGAGTAAGAAAGTTGCGACCAACTCTGAATCACGGATATTCTGGCTTGGTCTGGTTGTGTGTCCAGTCCTCTGGGTAATCTTCGTGTTCAGTACTCTCTTCTCCTTCAATTTTAAGTGGCTGGTGGGTCCAATGCCTTTCCTCCCTCCATGTAAATGTAGATATTTTGTTAAATAAATATATTTTACAATTTATTTTTGGGGGGTTCCTCATGAAACGTAAATATTGAAAACACACTAAATTTTTTATCATGTCCAATTGCAGGGGGTGGTGATCATGGGTGTGGCTTTACAGTGGGCAAACCTGTATGGATATGTGAGATGCAAAGTAGGCGGGAAGACCGACTTGAGGAGGTTGGCAACCGACTACCTTGGAAGCCAATTCTTTAAACGGGTATGTACCAGGACTTATTACAAACAGAATATTTTAGCTCATGGGGGCTTATTTGGATAAACACTGTTGTTGCATTCCTTATTGGAAGTTTTGTTGCCACATCGGTCAGTGATATGATATATTTCATCCATCATTAATCTTATGTTTTCTTCTTTTCATAGGCAATGGCCAAACAGCAGGGACCATAGAGGTGGATTTGCAGAGATTGCTGTTAATATTTGAGCTTATCAAGAGTATATTGCCTTGCTTTAACTAAGTGGCATGGGCAAGGTTATAACTTCTAATTCCTGTTGAGCAGGTGGAAGACATCTCTCTATTCTGAGGGGACAGGGTTAAATTCTTACTGAATCATACACATTGTTTACTTTCAGTATGTTCCAAAAACACTACTGTTTCTTTTTATTGTTGTTTTCATTTATTTTCCAGCTAATTAATCAACTACAGCCATGTTGACAGCCTCTGATTGTAATATAAGACGTGTATATACTGGATTTTCATCAACTGAAAATAGTGTGTCAAGATGATTGTTTGAATGAATGACTAATTGCACATTTGGTTAGTTGGTCCAGCAGTCTAAACCCAAATTTCATACTCTGGAAGACCTGTACTGCAGTTTGGGTTCGACTGAAGCCCTCGGCACATTCAGTAAAAATAAAAAAATAAAATCCTATTAAAAAAAGCTAAAAAAAAAATGCCTGAAATTTACATTTTAAAAAGATTACAAAACTTACAGTAAATCTCAGTGTACCTGGGCAAAACCAGTTGAATCAGTTATACCTCGTCTTACTGAATCCTTTCTTCAGCAGCGCTCCTCAGGCTCTAGACATTATGTCGGTCAACTGTCTTAAAAATGCCTGACCGTCATTGAAACCAAATAGTAAAATAAGGCAAACATAGTTAGCTTAAAGGCAAGTCTTAACGATATGACTGAAATTATATCAACTTGGAGAGAGAAGCTTGAGGAGAACGTCAAACGGGTAATCCTTTAACGTTAGCTATGCTAGCTGTACTGTAAGGTGAACGTTCTTTTCCCAATGATTAGCTTTCACGCTAGATTCATGCTATTATTAACACGTCAGGGGATTTGTCACATTTAAGAAACAATATGGCTAGGTAATACTTCACTGTCCTGTTATATCTCATTGCTGGCAACAGTTACTGTGATTTAGTATTTTATAATATCTGATGTTTAGTTTGTCAGGCTGATCGAATTTAACGATTTTACAACTCAAATAAATTCCATGAAGTTAAAATTAAATAAAAAGTAATTTAACATGCATACATTTCTATAAAAAAGTCGGCGGTGGACTACTTGACTGGTAGTATATATGTTAATAGCAAAACATACCGATTTCCAGTGCATCTAAATAATTAGCTTGAGACGATTTTGTTCTTTAACCTCCAGAAACGGCACATACTAGGGGTGGCCCAGGGGTCTTGCTAGCTAGCTGCTTTAGTTTAGCTAGCCTGTTTTTACTGTTTGTATTGATTGCCATTGAGAAATCGAGCTGGATCTTTCCATGGAGATACATTAATATAATGTTGGCTGTTGAACGAGTTAGCAAAGTTAAAGCAAAAAGCTACTGTTTATTTTTTTTGTCAAGGATCAAGATCTGCTGACATTAGTAAGTGTCAGCCTCAGAAAAAGTGATGAGCTGACTAAAGGCATGGTAAGCGATATATGGAAGCAAATATATAAAATTTGAGACGTTTTTGATAGCAGAACTTCAAACATATGGGTGAAGTACAGAACCCAAAACAAAAAATGTATACCTAAACTTGATGGGAGATAGAAGGGCTAAAGTTTTGGTGTCACAGGTGTCCATACTCTCAGCATTTGAGGGTTGCCTGCAGTACCTGGAGAACACGGTCATTCCCATGCACGACAACACGCTCAAACTACTGCAGCTGAATGGGACAGTGAATACAACATTATTCTACTTGGATGATGCTATCAGCCACTGTCAGGCCGTTCGAGACACTGACAAGGTCATCCTTCAGGGGTGAGACTGTAGGGGGAACAAAAGCCCCATGTTTGTCTTAACCGTATTTGCCGTAATTAGACAAGTTTGCCTGCCTTAGCCCATAGCCTACTTAGTTGCTGGGCTTGTATTGGAAGTATGATGTGAGAAAACTAATCCAAACCAGCAGTTTGTTTTTGCAACCCTTTGTGAAAAGAGTGATAGTGTTCCATCCTTTTTATTGATTTTATCAGTTAAGTCTTGACTTGGGGGCAATTAGGAATTCAAGAACTGATATTTTCACCTTGCTGGCATGGGGATCTAGCAAACTTTGTTACTGGTCTAATTCTACAATGGCTACCTGCAACCCCTCTACTATCCTCCATTAGTTGGGTGGATAGGTTAATTGTATGGCCTGGACAGAGAGGAGTAAGTGAAGACCTATTACCTGACTTTCATTAACATATTTTCAAATTAAATGACATCTTTTTCTGTGTGTATATGGTTTGCGAAGGCCTGCAGAACAACTGTCTGACTATCTGGCCTGTCTTCACCGACTCAAGAAAGCAGAGGAGTACTTTATACAGGAAGACCCGGATGGCCCTGAGCTGAACATGCTTGTAACACTGTCTTAATTGTTTCTGTTACCGTCTGTCCTTCACTCAGGTTTAAGTTGAGTAAAAGCTGTCTTTATGGTGCTATGGATATGATCAAACTTAAAAAAGAGTGATAATTTGTTTATTAGTCAAATTATTACTTATTTTACATCTAAAAACAACAATAACCCATTAGCCTATCCTGTAAAGATTACATTTTTGTATCTGAACATACTGTATATTTGGATAGATTAAATATGTAGTTAAATATAGATCCAACCCAGGATCTATATTCTGTTTCTAAACAGTTTCTTCAAAGATTTTCAACTAAGAAAAGGTTTGGAATTGGAATCTGGTGACCTTCTGAACTGACAGGAATTTACTCTGACACTGCTGTTAATATTGTTGCAGAGAAACCGATTAGTGCGGTGCAAGTCACAGCTGGAGTCCAAGTTCCAAGTGCTTTTAGGGCTCTACAGCAAGCCAGTGCAGACAGTCAGAATCCTTAACATCCTGGCCAAAAATACACCGGAAGGTACTGCAGGCAGTGTTGAGGAGCTAGAGCTCATACCCCAAACTAGGCTACAGGACATCATCTCCATCTCTGCCTGGCTGAATGGTATGCCACTAACTTGTATTAGTAGGAACACTCAAGTCAACATTGACCATGTTTACATTCACACCAGTATTCCAATATCAAGCTGATTCCAGTGTTCTGAGAATGTTTAATTACACATTTTCTGCATCATTCTCTGATGTCAACCGAATAACTGGAAATATATTTTTGTGGCAAAGCGTGTCAACATTTTATTAAAACTTTTATGTTGATTTGATTGTTCAAAGTACATATAGTTGTCACTGGTAAAATCAAGGTTAATTTACTTTTCAATTCCAGTCAATTCAGGAAGCACAAAAAATGTATTTCAAATTCAAATCTTTTGAATGGACTGGAATTGAAATAGATTTGACTTCAAACCTGGTGTGAAGTCCTAGCACAGAATTCAATTGATTAGGTTAGGATTGTGTTCAGTAGGAAACTTAAAATAAACCTTTGTACTAAATTACACTTCACTCTTCTGAAATGAACCCTGGTGTTAAAGGGAGAGTGAAACAAATCTTAATGATCTCTTTGTTAATCCAGGTGAGGATGAAGCAGTGACAACTACAACAAGAGTCTCTGCCAAAATGTTAAAAACACAGTCACTGGAAAGAAACCCTAGGCATGACCATCTCTGGAAACTGGGTCCGAGAAGCTTTTTCTATAAGTCCTGCTCAAAAGCGACGTCTCTTAGGAGAAAGCCATCATTCATGAGGAATCCTCCTTCACTACACACAAATGCATCAATGGATTGTCTTGAAAAACGGGAAGGAAGAAGCCTGTTCACAAATAGGTTCAGCGTGAAGTTATTTGGTAGATTCAAAGCGCAGTGTTTGGATAGAAAGCCATCACTAGAAAGCAATCCGTCCCTATACTCTCTTGGAAAACTACAGTTGAGTAGCTCATTCAACACTGTAAATGTCTCAAAGCCATCCAGTGAACCTCAGGATATTCAAGATATAAGGCATACATCTCCAGAGCCCTTGCCATTTCCGTCTAGAGCCTCCACCTCCCATACATTCCCATACCGCAGACCAAAGCAACAAGCTCACACCTCCCATATTCTCCCATACATCCGACCCAAGCCAAGCTCAGTCTTTGGTAAGCAAACTAGGTGACATATTTTTCTATTGTCAGAGGGAGGGGCATTTGTTAGTAATTGCATTTTTTTTATTATCAATAACTGGTGTTTTGGTAAGAACATTAACCATTCCTTCAGACCTTACCAGATGAATTGATGAACTATAATAAGTCTGTGTTCAAACTTCAGACTGGAACAATGTAATTAAAAGTGTATGCAATAATTAATTTTACCTTCTAAATCTCTGTGAAATGTATTTTCTTTTTTTTTCATGTTTTAAAAGTGAAAGTAAGAAGTAAAGTATGAGTCTAAAATATAAAGAGATTTGTTTTGAATGAAGCATCATTTTCATGAATTTCATCGTCCACATGAGGAAGAAATCCCAAGTGTAACATCTTTAAATGTGCAATGGCTTCTGAGCTATTTCAGTTCTCTATTTTCAGTACATTGGCACAAATTATTATTTATTTTTTGCTTTTTCATGATGGGATATTGTGTGTAGATTGATGGCAAATACAATACATGTTATCAGTTATAAATTCAGTCTATGTATATCACAACAACATGTGGAGAATGTGAAGGGATCTGAATAATTTCCCGAAGCCACTGTTCATTAATTAGCTATCAAAAATCTCCTTTCCGAGATCATGTCTACATACGGTGGATACAAAAAGTCTACACACCCCTGTGAAAATGTCAGGTTTTTGTGATGTAAAAGAATGAGACAAAGATAAATCATGTCAGAAATGTTTCCACTTTTAATGTGACCTATAATGTGAACAATTCAATTGAAAAACAAACTGAAATCTTCATGGGGGAAAAATGAAAAATAAAACCTTAAAATAACCTGGTTGCATAAGTGTGCACACCCTCTTATAACTGGGGATGTGGCTGTGTTCAGAATTAACCAATCACATTAAAACCCATGTTAAATAGAAGTAATTACACCCCTGCTATCATTTAAAGTGACTCTGATTAATCACAAATAAAGTTAAGCAGTTCTAGAAGGATTTTCCTGACATTTTCTTAGTTGCATTTTCTTAGAATCTCCCGTATTCTTGATATGAATGGGCCATGCGGTAGGGTGGCAAGACGGAAGCCTTTTATTACAAAGAAAAACATCCAAACCTGGCTGAAGTTTGCAAAAACAATCATCAAGTCCCCCAAAAGCATGTGGGAAAATGTGTTATGGTCTAATGAAACCAAGGTTGAACTTTTTGGCCATAATTACAAAAAGTATGTTTGCTGCAAAAACAACACTGCACATCACCCAAAGAACACCATACCCACAGTGAAGCATTTAAATATTTTATTTTCCTCCCTCAAAGATTTCAGTTTGTTTTTCAATTGAATTGTTCACGTTATAGGTCACATTAAAGGTGGAGAAAGTTCTGACATGATTTATCTTTGTCTCATTCTTTTACATCACAAGAACCTGGTATTTTAACAGGGGTGTGTAGAGTTTTTATATCCACTGTAGCATTTTAAAAGCTATATAACTTCACAAGCTGCGTTGTTTGTCTTTGCATTTAGTCTTCTCTTTGCTTGTGATAGTTTGGAGTTATGGGTTATGTGGATTGTATCATTTTCTTCCTCTGCCTATGGCCCTTTAGTGATCCATCATACTGTTATTGCTTTACAGACATCAAAGCCCACTATGCTGAGGTGCGATCCCAAATGTTGGACTACTCCATGAAGGGTTTGAAAGACCACAAGAATCCCAGGAAACTTCCAGGCTCAGTGGCACAGAGCAAGCACATGAATTCTCCTTCCAGCAAGCACACGAAAATAGGTCCAGTTAAAGCATCACATTCACAAAAAATTAAGAGACCACTGCACTGCACAGAGCTGTATATTAAGATTTTAATAATTTATAACATGAGACTTACTGGTTAAGTAAAGGTTAAACGTACTCAAACATCAATTCGATGTACTTAATTCACTTTAGAAATGTAATGTAGTGGTTGTATTCTTCATGGTGTTTACCATTTGACTGTGGTCTTCTGTCACAGGGAGTGACAGGATGTTAGAAGTTGACATTGGGACCTACCTCCTCTGCATCACAGGCTTTTTGTGCCTAGCCAAGAGTGAACATACCATGGTGTCAAAGGTTTTCCCTCTGAACTATGACAGAACTTTTGAAAAGCTTATCCAGGTAAGAAGGGCATGAAAGTAAAGTGCAATCAATATAAACAAAATGATCAGTGGGTAAATGTGCTTTTGTCTAGGATATGGCTTCACGGTGACATATTGAACACATAACAGAATGCAGGGTGCATCCCATAATGAAGATTAATACAATGCAGCAGCTATATATACTTCATATTTTCATATAGTAGCTTATCATTACATACACCTTAGTGCTTGTGGATTGTTTTGTACTTGTACTTTTTTTTTCTTCAGAAAGTTCTGGACCAGCTAATCCAGAATGGTAAGAACATCCTGGCGTTGGTTACGCGAGCCTGTTCACATCATGACTACTCAGCCATCATTGTTATGTTACCTGTTGTTGACTGTCTCCAAGACTGGGAGAAAGATCTGAAAAAAATTATGAAGGTATTTTTTGTGTTTTCTAACCTCTCCTTCACAAAAATGTACTTTAACTCTAACTAGTATTTCTAACTCTAAATTAGAAATACTTAAACCATTGTCACTGTTGTGCTAGCTTTCCCTGGATCAAATATAAGAAACTGGTCCCGAAGTAGGGGTTAGAAATCCTCTGTGCTAAAGTTAATGGAGGGACATGTGTTCTGTGTCTTGATGTTTTGAGTGTCAGGGCACAAGCAGCCCCTTGATCAAAGTCTCCAAACTCGTGACCTCTATAAAGACCCTGGTCGCCAGAGCCCTGGAGGAGTTTGCTGTCTATGTTAAGGTAAGAGATTTAAAAATGTCAAAGGACTCATTTTCAGGAAATTCTAATTCCAAGGACTTTTAAATATACAACACTGTCCAGCAAGGGACCAGCTGACCGGATTGTTTATAACAGTATCATTCAGACAACTGGGTTACTTTTCCCAAAAGCATCATAGCTCTAAGATAATTTTTCATCCAATGGCATCCTTTGTTCTACCACTTTCCGGATACTGCTATAGTACTGTTGGGCAAAGTCTGGCATCTCAGTAGCCAACTATCTTTTTATAAGCTTCATATTTTTAATGCTTTAGGCCACATAATCTGGAAGCTTTTGATAAAAAAAATAAATAGAATACCAAAACATAATTTTCCATTTTCTCTTTCAGAGCAACCTGAACAAGGATACTATGCCCAAGGATGGAACTGTTCATCAATTCAACAGTAATGTAAGAAAATCGTCTTAATTCACCTAAGACTCACTCTCAAAGTTGAAACTACTGCTCGTAGTTGGAACAAAGGAATAGCTCCATGAGCAAAACAAGCATTTGTTTCTTTGTTAAAAATATTTGTTTGTGATACAATAATGTTACTACAATAGCTAACAGGCTAGTTAAAGGAGCTGTTTTTTTTTTTTCTTCTAAAAGTAAAGTACACAACTGTCTTTTAAACTGAGAACGTCTTTGGTTGAAATTGTCTACTAATTTGCTTAAACAAGCAGCTTGTAAATGGCTTGCAGGACTTAGCTTTAAATACATTGCAAATTTTTCTAGAAATTCACTAACCAAGATAAACATTTTGTAATGAGGGATATTGAAATGTTTAGCACCCGATGGTAAATGTTATTTATTTAATAGGTAAATACACACTAACATTATATTTATAAAACATCAAGTCTAATCCGAGGTTGAAGAAAATGAAATGTATAAAATATATTCTCTCTTTTATTACATTTAAACACCTGAATATGTTTAATATCAATTGTTCTCTTACAATCTCCAGACCATTCTGTTCCTGCAACGGTTGCTGGCCTTCCCACGTGCTGTTCAGTTCATCTTGAGTTCCACTGGCGTAAAGACAGGCACAGAAAATATGGAGCTGTCCAATAATGTTCAACATAACCCCCTTATGAAGCGTTAGTCTCTTTGTTCATTTTAATTTTCTCTTTAAGTAACGAGCCAGTTCATAGATGGTTATTCCAAAAATGTAGATTGCATTGTAATTATACACCAGTCCCCTACTCAATCACCAGGTGAAGATGACTCTGAAGAAAAGTCATCAGAGAGCAAACATAGTCTGGAGTCCGAGAAGAGGATCAGAGAAAAAGTACTTAGTCCTTACATTTGTAAGTGTTTTTTTAAATTTATGTTTTCACAATTACAAGATTTAATAATAACACATAAAAAGGTGCGTTATTAGTCTTAGTGGTGAAGGAAAAGAGGTTTGTAGTGCGTTTGGTGCATGTTGAAATGATTCTTTTTGGAAATATTAGGCCATTTTGGAAGGATGAATGATTAAGCTGCACAAAAAATTAAGAATTTCCAGAAACTATTTTTTAATTGTTATAATGATAATCCCAAATGTTTTGCTTAACTTTCCAATGCCTTTCTGATGCGTTGCAATCTTTCCAAACCATTTCTCCTTATGACCAAAATTGCTATTACCTGATTTGACATAGCTATATCTCCATGTGTCGTGAAATGGAGAAGAGAATCAAATAGCTTGACGGTTCATGGTGGCATTTGTAAATACATGAAATACCATGAGTGTCAATTTGACTTTGTGATCCCCACCCTGGGTGTTCATGGTGACTTGTCTATTGATTTGTTTTCATCTGAAATATTAGTGTCCATTACTGGCATGAAGTACTTGTACAGTGGGGAGAACAAGTATTTGATACACTGCCGATTTTGCAGGTTTTCCTACTTACAAAGCATGTAGAGATCTGTATTTTTATCATAGGTACACTTAAACTGTGAGAGACGGAATCTAAAACAAAAATCCAGAAAATCACATTGTATGATTTTTAAGTAATTAATTTGCATTTTATTGCATGACATAAGTATTTGATCACATACCAACCAGTAAGAATTCCGTCTCTCACAGACCTGTTAGTTTTTCTTTAAGAAGCCCTCCTGTTCTCCACTCATTACCTGTATTAACTGCACCTGTTTGAACTTGTTACCTGTATAAAAGACACCTGTCCACACACTCAATCAAACAGACTCCAACCTCTCCACAATGGCCAAGACCAGAAAGCTGTGTAAGGATATCAGGGATTACATTTTAGAACTGCACAATAATGGGATGGGCTACAGGACAATAGGCAAGCAGCTTGGTGAGAAGGCAACAACTGTTGGCGCAATTATTTGAAAATGGAAGAAGTTCAAGATGACGGTCAATCTTCCTTGGTCTGGGGCTCCATGCACAATCTCACCTCATGGGGCATCAATGATCATGAGGAAGGTGAGGGATCAGCCCAGAACTACACAGCAGGACCTGGTCAATGACCTGGTCAATGACCTGGTCAATGACCTGGTCAATGACCTGAAGAGAGCTGGGACCACAGTCTCAAAGAAAACCATTAGTTACACACTACGCCGTCATGGATTAAAATCCTGCAGCGCACGCAAGGTCCCCCTGCTCAAGGCCCGTCTGAAGTTTGCCAGTGACCATCTGGATGATCCAGAGGAGGAATGGAAGAAGGTCATGTGGTCTGATGAGACAAAAATTTAGTGTTTTGGTCTAAACTCCACTTGGCGTGTTTGGAGGAAGAAGAAGGATGAGTACAACCCCAAGAACACCATCTCAACTGTGAAGCATGGAGGTAGAAACATCATTCTTTGGGGATGCTTTTCTGCAAAGGGGACAGGACGACTGCACTGTATTGAGGGGATGATGGATGGGGCCATGTATCAAGAGATCTTGGCCAACAGCCTCCTTCACTCAGTAAGAGCATTGAAGATGGGTCGTGGCTGGGTCTTCCAGCATCACAACGACCCGAAACACACGGCCAGGCCAACTAAGGAGTGGCTCCATAAGAAGCATCTCAGACCTGAACCCAAAAGAAAACCGTATTGCCCAGCGACAGCCCCGAAACCTGAAGGATCTGGAGAAGGTCTGTATGGAGGGGTGGGCCAAAATCCCTGCTGCAGTGTGTGCAAACCTGGTCAAGAACTACAGGAAACGTATGAGCTCTGTAATTGTAAACAAAGGTTTCTGTACCAAATATTAAGTTCTGCTTTTCTGATGTATCAAATACTTATGTCATGCAATAAAATGCAAATTAATTACTTAAAAATCATACCATGTGATTTTCTTGATTTTTGTTTTAGATTCCGTCACTCACAGTTGAAGAGTACCTATGATAAAAATGACAGACCTCTACATGCTTTGTAAGTGGGAAAACCTGCAAAATCAAATACTTGTTCTTCCAACTGTATAAACCGGGTGGTTTAGAAACCAGACGCAGATTGACACCATTGGTTAACATTTTAAAATGTAATAATGTTTTGCCATCATGCCCATTGGAACATTTTATATTGTTGGTTTCATACCTGCAAGAAAATAGAATATTCTTCTACCCCAGAGGATTCATTATGATTCAGTGTCAGCCAGAAGTGTTGTTCCTTGATTGCTGTGTGAATTCCCATTAGGTTTTTGGTATATCTTCTTTAGACAGAGTGCTGGATAATCTCCAGTATTTCCTGCAGACTAAAGCCAAGATGTACGGCGTACACGCACTTGGGGCCATCTTCCTCCTTAACAACTACAACTACATCCTCAAGTCAATGAAGAAGTAGGCACTATGTTGAGTTCAATTACTTTAGTCCACCATTAATGAGAAGGTTCATATGTTTCTTGATCACCTAATGACAGAAACATGGAGGGACCTCCTGTACCTTTCCAGTAGGAAACCTTTTTTTGAAATAATTTGTAAATGTTTTCCATTGTATGGCTGAATGAACACGGCCCAGGTCATGCAATTCCAAATATTTTCCCAAGCAGTCCTAAATTATAAGCACTGCAACATTAGCAATACCTACAATGTTGCCACTAAGTCACTCAGTTAACTCTTTGTATTTTAGATCAGTGTTGTAAGTCAGTTTGTTCACAGCTCACTGGGTTGGCAGAGTAGATATGACAGAGACACCTACCTGCAGGTCATTGCTGTTTGGAGAGGTTGCAACTAGTGGCAGGAATCTGGAGGTAGAGTATGGGGAGCTGATGGAGCTACAGAAGCAGGTGTACCAACACAGGTGAGAGACAACTGGGGGGAGGAAGAATGGAGACATAGAATCAAATGTTATCTCATGTTAATCAGGATTGTTATTTGATGATGAGTCTTGAATTATGAATTCTATTCAATGCCACAACCCCGCTGCTCCTAATTATATTTGCTTTTTGATGTCTGAGTATGTTTAATTCCAGCAGTAAATGAAATGTAGAATCGTATAGTCACATTTTACTGAACACGACTGACCCGTGTGGTGAACGTGTCCTCCGTGTGTTGCAGTTGGTTGAAGGTGACAGAGTGTCTGTCTCTGCCCGTCTGTAAACCTGGTGACAAGGTGAATGTGGATGTTCTGATACTTTATATTTAAGCAACATGGCCATAATCCACAAAACCACATGTACCTTAATACTATTACAAACTGGGGACCAACATAAATGGAACACTCTACAAGCATTTTACATCATTCATTATATGAATAAGGATCCAACATTCTGCACCGTTTGTTGTACTGCAAGCAGCTCCTGGACACCAAGTACAATTCTGTATCTGTGTGTGAATGTTCAGTAACTAAGTAAAGAAAGGGGATTCTGATTAGAAGTACACTCTCCGAAATACTAATGGTAAAATAAATCAGCCAATCAACATCCACCTGGATTGCTGATTTGCTTCCTGTTTTGTTTAGAGCTAATTAAACCTTTCCTTCTCTTTCTATGTCATCATCTACTGGTTGAAGTTAAAAGAAAAAGACTGTCAGCTAATAAAGGGCAAGTTCAAGGTAAGACAAGGAAGGGTTATTTTTTATGGACCCGAAGTATCGTCATCATTGGGAGGGTCTATTTGTCAGAATAAAAATATAATATTGTACAAGAAATAATCCTAAATTCTGAAGGAATATTGTGTCCCCTGTGGACACTGTGGATAATGTCTTCTGTTCCACTGTTCTCCTAGCTGCCCTGAACCCATTTAACTGTGGAATGGTCTATCTTTGCCACAGAAAGCGACACAAAACCGTAGTCTTTTGGTAAAGCATTAATCCTTTCATGCTTTGCTTACTGGTGCCTGTCCATTTATGCTGTTTGCTTGATTTAATAGTGAATGGCCAGTTGGTTAAATTTTATTAATTCCCTTTGGCTGCCATTTTTAAGCTTTTCCTTGCATACATGTAGGTAGAACCGTGCAAGTTATCTCACTTCACTTCCATTTGAGATAGGCATACTTATACAGCGTTAGAGTAAAGAAAAGATCTAACCCTTGCTTCAGTCTTGATATGTCTGATGCTACTCATAAAATAAATATAAAAAGCTGAGAAATATATGGATAAAGCTTGTGCAAAAGGCAAAATATAAATTCTATATTAACAAGTTATCTGATTGTAAGGGGAAGGAGGACAGATTCTGGAAAACCCTAAAAAGCGTTGAAGTGTTTCGTCCACATCGATTGGAAAGCAGTTGTTTAACACTCCATACCTACTGATAATACTGTATGGTGGTGGATGTTTGATGTCATAGTACTGGATTTGGCTTCCACTGTTCCTGATTACAGACATTGCTAAACTTTAAGAAGAGCAACTGGACCCATAAAAGAGTATGGACCCATAAAATTAAGATATTCCCGTGGGTCCCTAGGAAACTGCCCCCTCTAAAGTATACCACAATAATCATCATTAATGATGTCCCTAAAAACTGAATGATTACCATCTCCTAAAACCATTTTTAAACATGCTTTATTTATGAACACAAATTGTTCATAATATTAATTAAACATATTGTAAATAAAACATGCTGCAAATACTTTATCGACATTGCAGTTAATGTTTTTTTTAATGAACTTTGACATTGCATTGACCAGAGCTTCAACGAGGGTCTGGAAAAGCTGTGTAAGATTCAGAAAACCTGGGACATCCCTGACAGAGATCTGCGTCAGACCGTCTGTCAGGCCCAGCGGGAGATGGTGTCCAAGGCCTATACAGCCTTTCTAATGAGGCGAGTCATGGCATATCACACACACAGCTTTTTACTGGAAATTACTGCTGAGTTCCAAATAGACCACTATCTCTTACTCCTTAACCACTTGTACAGATCTGAGAGAATTGGATCTATTTAATGTATGGAAGTCAATCCCTCCCTAGCTTTCCATCTGTAGCTAATGATGTTACCGACAAAACTACCTGTGAGACTAGCCTAGCTAGCCAAACTGTCTAACGTAAACCACTTGCTTGTTATAATGTTGTCTAGCATCGACAAACTTAAACAGTAGCTAGGGTGCTTTGGCGAAATATATTTGTATTTAAATGTGCTTCAATGGTTAGCTTAGTGCTTTTGTTTTATATAAATATAGTTATGACCGGGTTGCTGGCTTACCTAACGCGCTAGCAAGCTTATCACATTATACATTTTGTGACGTTGTCCAACTTCAACAATACTGACAGTTGAACACCTTTGCTAGTTTTAAAATTTCACAATTGTGACTTGCTTATCAATGAACAATCACCTGCAAAAAAGTGAAACGACAAAGGGTAAAAAATTAAAATAGCTCCTGAATTTCCAATGCTGTAAAGTCAAATTAGCTGAATTTCTATGAGTTAATGTTTGTGCAGTATATGCAATATGGCGCTTGAATATTTTGTAAAATTAACTAAATAAAATAAGCATAACATTTATTCACTCAGGTATTGGATAAAGATCTGAAATCATTCAATGACAAAAATATGCAAAATCAGAAATGTGACTAATATTTTTTATACTATTCCCCGGTTGATGGGAGCCGCATCATGACAGAAGAAACAAAACAGGTTTTGGTTTGTGGTGGCCTTGACATCCCTAAACTGTTGGGTTGAATGTGTCTCTAAAAAAGTGAGTTAACAGGGTCAGTGATGATGTCACCAGCACGCTACCGTGTCCTGGAAACAAACAGGTTTTTAATACAGGGTACATGACAGCCAGGAAACTCTGGCATTTGCATTTGGCAGACATGGAGTGAAAATAACACAGAGTGAAAATGTTACCGTGTTGCTGTCCAACCCTCAGATCTGCCAAAGTGGCTAGGAACTAGAGGTTTGGGGAATATTTGGGATCTTTGTCAGATACGATTCATGTTTCAGTCTTTTCAGCACAGTTTGTTTCCCATATGCAAAAATAATTTCATACAAAATTGCAGGACTGGTGACTTTTCTTTATTATAGTAATTTACTTGTACTTGTACACAGATGTCACAATGCTGATTACTCCAAACACCCTGAAAGGTTCCACAAGTACAGCCCAGTGCAGGTGGAGGAGATGATTGAGGGACTATTTGACATCTCAGTATGACTTAGAAAACTTGCTTAGGAGATACTGTAAGGCCTTTACACTACCTTCAAAATGTTTTTCTGTTTATTTCTGTAATGGGAATTCATTGGAGTTTTACAGTATTTATTTCGTTTCATTCCATGTATGCCTGGCCACTTTTAATAAATACATCTTGTTAAAATTTTACTGGAGAATACACATCTACATTCAGCTAAATCTAAACACTGTTTTCTTGATAGCTCTTGAAGAATGGGTGAAGACCCAATTTTAAACAAATAATTTAATCCCAGATTTCTAAATGGTTAATGTTACATGGAGAACCAAAGGAGACATACAAAATGACAGTTGCGTAGAGAATGAGAACAGTGAGATAAATACAGAAACAGATGAGGTCCACCCTGTTTGCAAATTTATATTGTCTTGCTTTTGCCTGGTCTTCTGTATGCATTTTGTCGAGAAACCTCACCACCTTTTGGAGGGGTATATCCTCCAAAAACATTAAGCCATTCTTGGCACAAATAAACACTATAGAGCATTAGAATATATACAAATAAATGTTCAATAAAAATACACATGTATTGTGTTTCATGATTAACATTTATCAATAGGCTTGTATTGTCAGGATCAACGTCTTGTGTGTTTTTTAATATCAAATGTAATCAAATGTTGTTGATGGGAAAGAAAATGTGTTATGTGCATGAGGCAGAATGCTCTTAGTTTTTCCTAATAAGCAATACAGTGATGGCATTGTTGTGGTATTCTTTCTTTCTGGTTTTATGGTCACTATCAATGTTTTCTCCATTTTGGGGGGTAAATGAGCAAATTTCTGGTCTGCTTAGTGGAAATGTAAAAAAAATGATACTTTCAGGAATACTTTAGTATTTTCATTTATAAATTCTTTAGCTTTTTTTGTTCATTAGATTAAAAGTTCACATTAAAGGCTGATGTTCATGATTTTGTACTTGGTCTGTAATACATTGACCCACCACTACAATGCATTCTAATTACCATTAAGAGAATTAAACAAGAAAGGATACCCTTGGCTTATTGACCTATTTCCAGAAAATAATCAAGTTGTTCTTTAAAATACATCACTGCCTCTAAATTTGAACAACCTTGTAAGTACTTTATAGATATGAAGCATTTGTGTAGCATACAAATAGGCTTATACTACTTTAAAATAGGCAGTATTTGACTTAACATTCAATGACAGAGTAAGACATTCTTGGCAGAATAGATTGAATCAGTTCGAAAACGTATTGATATAGTTGGGTAGTCAAAAAGGTATCAGGGATTATCTGTTTATCTGTTAAACTGGCTGTCTTGAAATTTGAAACGATTTTGACATGCAAGTTCCTATTGTTGAATATGCGTAGCAGTCAGGTTTGTTGTTATCTAAATTTGAAGAGGTGAAAAGTTCAGGGGTTAACTACTTTTCCCTTTTGAGCTAATAGCACTGGTTAGTGGATGTTCTGGCACACTGTAGGTTAATGCACACTACTGAGGTAGAGTCTACCTGTTCATGCTGTAGTGGTTTGATCTGCACTGATATGTTTCCAAACGTAGGACATTACCCATTGAGTGACACGTCCTACAAGGAGATGTACATGCCACATGCCACTGCCACACAACCACTGAGCAATAAGGACAACACATACTGCACAATGACTACAACGCTCTTCCAGATTTGCTGCACTTTTGCACAAAGCAGAGATATTTATAGTCCATATTATGGGGCGGGTTTAGCATGTAATATTTTTTATTTGTTGAATTCCATGCTTTAGCTTGGATATTATGCTGTAGTCTTGATGTTATAGGGCCATTTAAGAGTTAGTAAGGGGCGTTGTGGGCAATGCCGATTGTTTTTCATTATGTTTTGAGCCTATAGTCTACAGCTCAAACCTCATTGTTACATAACTCTTTATTATGTTGCATTTACTTGAATATTTCTTCTTTTTTTTAGCCTGCATTTTGACTCAAGTTGATCTTAGCTCAGAACTTAACCACTGGCACTAGAAACCACTGGCACAAAGTAATAACTTATGCATGACATAAGTATTTGATACATCAGAAAAGCAGAACTTAATATTTGGTACAGAAACCTTTGTTTGCATTTACAGAGATCATACGTTTCCTGTAGTTCTTGATCAGGTTTGCACACACTGCAGCAGGGATTTTGGCCCACTCCTCCATACAGACCTTCTCCAGATCCTTCAGGTTTTAGGGCTGTCGCTGGGTAATACAGACTTTCAGCTCCCTCCAAAGATTTTCTGTTGGGTTCACTCCAGGACCTTGAGAGGCTTCTTACAGAGCCACGACCCATCTTCAATGCTCTTACTGAATGAAGGAGGTTGTTGGCTTCTTAAAGAAAAACTAACAGGTCTGTGAGAGACGGAATTCTTACTGGTTGGTAGGTGATCAAATACTTATGTCATGCAATAAAATGCAAATTCATTATTTAAAAATCATACTATGTGATTTTCTGGATTTTATTTTTAGATTCCGTCTCTCACAGTTGAAGTGTACCTATGATAAAAATACAGATCTCTACATGCTTTGTAAGTAGGAAAACCTGCAAAATCGGCAGTGTATCAAATACTTGTTCTCCCCACTGTATGCCCATTTTGAATTTGATGCCAGAAACATGTTTAAAAAAAGTTCGGGTAGGGGCATTATTACTGTGTTGCATCTGCTCTACTTCTAACAACACTCTGTAAGCGTTTATGAACTGAGGAGACCAGTTGCTGTCGTTTTGAAAGTTAAATGTTTTCACATTCTTGCTTGATATAGGATTTCAGCTGCTCAACAGTTCGGGGTCTCCTTTGTCGTATTTTTCTTTTCATAATGAGCAAAATGTTTTCAATAGGTGACAAGTCTGGACTGCAGGCAGGCCAGTTTAGTACTTTGACACTTATTACAACAGCATGGCTCTGTAGTACGTGCAGAATGCGGTTTGGCATTGTCTTGCTGATATCATTATGGCCTACCCTGAAAAACATGTAGTCTGGATGGCAACATATGTTGCTCCAAAACCATATTGTTCATCATTAATGGTGCCTTCACAGATGTGCAAGTCACCCATGCCATGTGCCCTAATACACCCTCATACCATCACAGATGCTGGCTTTTGAACTGCCTGCTGGTAACAAGATGATGGTCCCTTTCTTCTTTAGCCCGGAGGATGGGGCGTCCATGATTCCCAAAAATAATTGCACATTTTAATTTGCCAGGCCACAGGACAGTTTTCCACTTTGCCTCAGTCTATCTTAAATGAGCTTGGGCCCTGAGAAGAGTTTTAACTTGCATTTTTGGATGCAGTGGTGTATTGTGTTCACAAACAATGGTTTTCACAAGTGCTCCTGAGCCCATGCAGTGATGTCCACAACAGAATTGTGTGTGTTTTTAATGCAGTGTCGCTTGAGGGCCTGGAGATCACAGCCATCCAATATTGGTTTTCGGCCTTGTCTCTTGCATACAGAGATTTCTCCAGATTCCTGAATCTTAATGATATTATGTACCTTAGATGATGAGATCCCCAAACTCTTTGTAATTTTACTTTGAGAAGCATTATTCTTAGATGGTTATACTATTTGCCTGCGTAGTCTTTCACAGAGTGGTGGACCCCTCCCGATCTTTACTTCTGAAAGACTCATCCTCTCTTGGATGCTCTTTTTATACCCAATAATGTTACTGACCTGTTGCCAATTAACCTACCTAGTTGTGAGATGTTCCACCAGGTTCTTTTGTTGCCCTTGGCCCAGCTTTTTTTAAACATGTTGCTGGCATCAAATTCAAAGTGGGCATACATTTGATATGTTGTCTTTGTACTATTTTATATTGAATATAGGCTTTGAATGATTTATATTGAATATAGGCTTTGAATGATAACCTCCCAGGGCAGGAGGTTAAGGATGTTGAGAAACATGATAAAGCTAAGAATCAGTGTAAACTTGAAGGGGGATTCGCTTTCCATTGTCCAGCGACTGGGCGTAGCTCACCACATCAGCCAAGATTATCTGAATGCTGTGCAGGACCAAGGACAGAAAAGGGTTTTCAGACCGCATTTTCAGCGACACCTGTAAAGATAAGTAGGCACCAATTTTTGTTTGTTTTTGAGTTCTTGCATCTCAATGTATAGCATTGTTTTGATTTTGAAAGATGACAAAATGTAATTAACATTACAATCTTCGCTAGATGATTTTACAACACATCTCTGAGACCACATCATTTATCATTAGTTCTGCTACTCTGGCTACTGTATGTTTCACAACAATGCACTGAACGTATGGAAAGTATATAGTGTATATCTGGCAGAGTCTACCCAAATATCCTGGTTGGTGTATTCATCCTCCTGAATTCTATGCACTATCAAATAAAAATGGAATTAGTAAATCAATTATAGAAAAGCAACCAGATAGTGACACACTGTTTATTAGGATTTGTTTAAAGACATTATACAGACACTTTACCAGCTGTTGAAATGTGTTTTCAAGTGCTGTAGTTGCTTTACAATAAGCACTCTAAGCATTGTTCCCAAAAATAGTGAAAGAGGTGTCCAACATAAAACCAGAATGATATCACTAGGAGCAATCACTAACCAATAGATGGTTGCATTCCACTGCTTCAGTAAGCCAGTCCCAGTTGTGTGCACTAGACTTGATAACGTCTCCAAAGACCAGGAATACTCCACATTCTGGAAAGGTAGATGTTTCATACTACTGAACAACATTACACCATATTTTAACTAAATGTATTTGTTCATGTCAACAGGCAATGCATTGGCAACACTTGCTGGAATTCTGCGTCTTTCTGAAATGCTGCACCACCGTTTTACCCAGTTTAACTCCCAAACCCATATCCTATTTCTGGTTAAGGCCCCACTTCATCTCAGCATCTCATCTCGGTACTACAAGAAGCATGGGCAGGTTTTGATCTCTTGGGCCGGCTGAGATTGTTTGTTTTGGCAGTGGGCGTGCTTTTTATGAAACAATTAATTTAATGTCAGAGACATTCATGTTTTTCATGGATCACAACATAACTGCTACTGCTAGCTAAAGGAATTAACTATGAACAATTCACCTGATGAGTGCATTGTACTGTATAAGGATCAATTGCACAGCTTGGAGATTTATAAATATAAAATTCTTTTTTCAACTCATTTACTCCTATCCCCTTTGTATAAGAGTTGTCAGAGCAGACAGAATAAGAGTTGAAATCAAGTCAGAAACAAATTGGTAGTTATACAGGTTCACCTCACTTCATGATGACACTGTGCTCTATAGTCCCATTGCTGTACACCAGCAAATCCTGGTTGCCAGGTTTCATTGTTGTTTCCGCTCTAAGTATGACAGTTAGGAGACAGACAGCTTAGGTTTAATCTAATAAAACCGGCACATCTTAGTTGCCCATTGAAAACCTTAGTATTATTATATTGTGTCTTGTTGGTGTCTGTATGACAACAAAAGTGTAGTCATAAATCATTGGCAGTCATGTTGGAGTGTAAACTGCACACAGTCTGGTTATGAAAAACAACAGGTTCCATTTTTCACATGCAGCACAGTCAAAGCAGTGAATAAATGTATGAAGAGGCATTTTAATTACTTTTGATAACTGCTTGTAATGAATGTTTATTTTAGTTTAATATCTACTGATACAAACAACTAGGTTTAAATCATTCTAGAGCCATTCGTGCCTGTTGTAAAAATAGTAAAATGGAGAGCAATATCTTACCTGTTAGCAATACAACAGAGAGGCATTTCATCATACTGTGGTAGGTGAGTCTCATCTCTGCACGGCCTCCTGTTGCAAAGCACAAAATCTCAATAGAAATGATTATGTGCTTTATTCAAAACTGACATTGACCATCTTATTGATCAATGCTTGCATTCTCCTATGCAGTGTAGCCAAATAAACACCTGAGTTGACCTTATAAAAGAGGGTCGGGAACATCATGTCCTAGCTGTCTTCCACAATAACACACATACACACGGAAACTGCACGTAGGTGAATACAGTCTTTGATTTCATGTTATGGGGTGGACCAGAATCCCAAAATATTGAGTTTGTAAATTAACCTCCTAGGACTCATTTCATCATCCTGTGTAAATAACCGTAACATACTTTTAATGAATACCTGCATATGGTCAGATTTACCTGCATCTGCAATCTGTTCTGTTTCAGCCGTGGAACATACGTATGCTACTGGTCCAGAGTTGAAATTGAAGTAATTCTAGTCCAGTGGAATAAAGGTAAGCACAAGACGGTTCAAAAAATAGTTTAGGTCACCAAAAACTGACAAATAATATACATTCCAGAGTTATAAAGAAGGCCTTTTTCAGGGAACAATAATTACTTACAAACCTGTATAAAAGCAGTGTTAGAACTGGCTGTGTTACTACACCCTCTTAAGCATTTTGGACAGTATTTTACTTCAGGAAGTAGTATATTATCATGGCCACCGTGCTGCAGCTCAGTTTCAGGGTCTTGGCAGTCTTCTTATAGCCTAGGCCATCTTCGTGTAGAGCAACAATTCTTTTTTTCAGATCCACAGAGAGTGCCATGTTGAACTTCTAGTGACATGTATGAGGGAGTGTGAGAGCGATGACACCAAATTTAACACACCTGCTCCACATTCACACCTGAGACCTTGTAATCTAATGAGTCACCAGGGAGGGAAAATGGCTAATTGGGTCCAATTTGGACATTTTAATTTAGGGGTGTACTCACTTTAGTTGACAGCGGTTTAGACATTAATAGCTGTGTGTTGAGTTATTTTGAGGGGACAGAAAATGTACACTGTTATACAAGCTGTACACTCACTACTTTACATTGTAACAAAGTGTCATTTCTTCAGTGTTGTCACATGAAAAGATATACTCAAATATTTACAAAAATGGGGTGTACTCACTTTTGTGAGATACTGTATACTACTCTATATGAATGAATTAAAATAGAATTGTCCTCAAGACTGCTATGAACATTGTAGCAATGAAAAGAGGCTGATAAGAGGGTACCAGGTCTCAGCCATAGTCTGAAACAGGATCATCCATCTTTATTTTATGTGCTGCTTTCTCCAAATATCGTGTGAGGTACCACATGTACAACACAGGTGGAGAAGGTCAACAGACTTTTTGACATCTTACCCTGATGCTTAGTTGGAAGGTTTTTTGGTCACGTCATATACACAAATTGTCAGATATTATTGCAGTTGTTGTCATAGGTAGATCTGTGCTGTTCATTGTCAACAACTCACAAATAAAGTCAGAGAAGAAAAAGCAACAAGGAATTACGAAAGTCAGATTGAAGCTTTTACTATCTTTATAGGAGAAAACATTTCTTTCCAAGCTACTGTGTAATTTTACAGCCCCCTTTCCATGTATACATTAGAGTTCTAATCGGTAAATGTTTAATTCCAAATTTCCTGATACAAATAATGTTAGATCTGGAAAATCACACATTTATTCAATCAATCAAATGTATTTTATAAAGCCCTATTTACATCCTGTAGTAAGTGCTTTTACAGACACCCAGCCTGAAACCACTAATCCTAACCCAATGAGTTAATGCATTTATTTCACCCGGAAACTCAACAAACGCAATGAGAGAAGAATATTAACTTTAACAACAAATGTATGATTTAGTTCCAGAATCCCAAAGGGTCGATTTTGCATGGTGAACCAAAGTAGTAATATGCCATGACAGCTGTGTAGACAATGAGGATGATGAGATAGATGCAAAGACAGATCATGTCCACTTTGTTGGCAAAGCAATGGTTTCTTGCAGCTTTGTCATCTTCTGCACTAATGTTTTTGAGAAGCTTCAAAAGCTTTTGTAGGGGTTTATTCTTCCTTTTCTTTGAGTCTTTCATTTCTATTACAGAAATGTTAGTCTCAGGTTCTACAAAATGTAAATGAGAGAAAACAAAGGGTGTTAGGAAAGCTACTTTGAAGAGAGTTTACCAAGTTACAAATTATAGAAAGTGGCGAATTGTCTGATTTAACTAAAGCTAAAGGGTCAAAAGGTTGTGCATTAATTCAACAAACAATGCTTGTTTTGTTTACTTGGGGCACCAGTATAATGGGTTGCAGAAATGCAATTATGACATCATAGACAGGTTACAGTAAGGTTTGAGGCCATATGACAACATTGTTTAAAGATATTTATCTGGGCAATAAGTGTGTATTTTCTCATAAAAAGCACTATATAAAATTAGAGTACAAATGAACATTAATGCAATTAAAATGCATTGGTTCTGTGGTCTGGACCAGTGCCTGCGACACATGCACTTCAATACAGTGCACTTGCACTTTCTCAGTTAACCTAAGTCTTCTGCACTGGGCTGTGTATTTAAGCAATAAGGACGCAAGCCAGTGTGGTTTATGTTCAACATACCAATGCTAAGAGCTGTTTTTAGAACTGAATACCAAAAAAACACACCAGAATGATATACAAAACCATGTTACCAACATAATTAGAGAGTTAAATCGTTTATAAAACGACACATGAACAGTTTATAATTCTCTGTGGGTAACTCACAAAAAAAAGTATACCTTCATCCCCATTTTCTCCATTGTCTTTAAGATTGGTATGTTTGGACTTGGAGAGGCTGCCGGGAAGGAGAGTGCCACACTTGGCCAGACGTGTCACCACCATCGACTGCAATGTGCTCAACACCAGGATGATTAAACAGAACGCAAAGTGGCATTCTATAGAGTACAATGAGAGAGAGACAAAGAAACAGAGGTGTGTTACTGGAAAGGAACATGAACCTGCCACTGCTCCATACCTGGTTATCTTCTTCCAATCACACGTTGCCATCCACCTTGACAATGGACCAAGTAATTGACCTTTAGCATTGAAAAAGGTCTCACTCGATAGATGTATTGGCAACATTTCAAGCGAGTGTTGGTGTGAGCTTAAGGCAACTTCCATTCCATTACTGTACAGCTGTTGAAACGACATGCTGTTTCATTCTCTTGTGTTACACGCTAGACACTCACCAATAATGGGGCTGCATTGGCCTCCTCCCGGCAGAAAGTTGCTCAGCAAGTTGAGGAACATGACAAAGCTCAGCATCAGTTTAACTTTGAAGCCGATGCGATTGCCCAGCGGAAGGGCGTAGCTGACCACATCAGCCAAGGTTATCAGTATACTGGGCAAGACCAGGGACAGGAACTGGTTTTCAGAGCGCATTTTCAGCGACACCTGTTAAATCGGACAAGTAGGCCAGTCAGAACAAAACATGCAGTACCTAGAAAGGGGTCTAGAAAAGTAGAGAGACTGGGATGTGTATCTCAACACAACTTGTGAAAACACGGAAATGTTGATGAAAGCACAATGCCTCTTTTGAGTGTAAATGTTTTTAATGCTTCACCTTTAAAATAAAGGAATAGGGCAGAAGGTATCTACGTATCTATCCGTATAAATGCAAAACATGTCAAAACTATTTTATAAAATCACCAAGAGCAATCACTAACCAATAGATAGTTGCGATCATTCCTTTCTCCTTGAGCATTAAGTTCCACTGCTTCAGTAAGCCAGTCCCCACTGTCTGCCGTAGTTATGTTCACATTTCCAAACTTCAGCTGCATGCCACATCCTGGAATGGTACATATATACAATCCCGTTTCCAAAAAAGTTGGGACGCTGCGTAAAATGAAAATAAAAACAGAATCCAATAATGTGCAAATCATTTAAACCTTGTATTCAACAGAAAATAGTACGAAGACAACATATCAAATGTTGAAACTGAGACATCTTTTGTTTTTTGAAAAGTATATAACCACTTTAATTTGCTTCCAGCAACTCATTTCAAAAAAGTTGGGACAGACTCAACAAAAAACTGGAAAAGTTGTGTAATGCTAAAATACTAAAGCTGGTGGAATATCACATAACTAATTAGGTCAATTGGCAACTGGTCAGTGGCATGATTGGGTATTAAAATATAATTCCAGAGAGGATGGGTCAGTCAGAAGTAGGGGAGGCAAATAGTCCAACAATTTATGAATAATGTTTGGGGATCTCATCATCTACGGTACATAATATAATTAAAAGATTCAAAGAATCCAGAGAAATCTCTGTATGCAAGGAACAAGGCCAAAAACCAATACTGAATGGCTGTGATCTTCGGGCCTAAGGCTTAAAAAAAAACACTCGGTTTCAACATTTGATATTTGGTCTTTGTACAATTTTCAATTAAATATAGGGATAAATTATTTGCACTTCATTGCATTCTGTTTTTATTAGCATTTTAGCATCCCAACTTTTCTGGAAACGGGGTTGGATTTACATCCCACTACCAAGGACCGAATTAGCCATTAGTTATGCAGAATTCAAAATGATGCATGAGAAAAAATACCTTTATGTTGCTAGAAGTCTGAAGGAGATGTCATGAAGGGAAGGCAGTTGTTTTCAGTAAACAACTGCCAAAGATCTTTGGTAAGCAAAGTTTCATTTAGCAGAATGTGAATTGCAATTATGCACCCACCATTAAGTGCCCACGCATTGATAGCGATGGCACAGTCATCTGATGTAAAAGGGTACTTGTACAAGTTGACCTGACACTGCACCAGAGTGTTCATGATGACACTGTGCTCTATTGTCCCGTTGCTGTGCACCAGCAAATCCTGGTTACCGTGCGTTGTATTTGTTTGCACCCTGGAATTAGGAGAGGTGAAGAACAAACAAAGAGAATTCTTCTGTCAGCCCCAAATAGTTTAGTACAGAGCATACAGTGGGGAGAACAAGCATTTGATACACTGCCGATTTTGCAGGTTTTCCCACTTACAAAACATGTAGAAGTCTGTCATTTTTATCATAGGTACTCTTCAACTGACAGTGATGGAATCTAAAACAAAAATCCAGAAAATCACATTGTATGATTTTTAAGTAATTAATTTGCATTTTATTGCATGACATAAGTACTTGATACATCAGAAAAGCAGAACTTAATATTTGGTACAGAAACCTTTGTTTACAATTACAGAGATCATACGTTTCCTGTAGTTCTTGACCAGGTTTGCACACACTGCAGCAGGGATTTTGGCCCACTCCTCCATACAGACCTTCTCCAGATCCTTCAGTTTCTGGGCTGTTGCTGGGCAATACTGACTTTCTGCTCCCTCCAAAGATTTTCTATTGGGTTCAGGTCTGGAGACTGGCTAGGCCACTCCAGGACCTTTAGATGCTTCTTACGGAGCCACTCCTTAGTTGCCCTGGATGTGTGTTTCGGGTCGTTGTCATGCTGGAAGACCCAGTCACAACCCATCTTCAATGCTCTTACTGAGGGAGGTTGTTAGCCAAGATCTCTTGATACATGGCCCCGTCCATCCTCCCCTCAATACGGTGCAGTCGTCCTGTCCCCTTTGCAGAAAAGCATCCCCAAAGAATGATGTTTCCACCTCCATGCTTCACGGCTGGGATGGTGTTCTTGGGGTTGTACTCATCCTTCTTCTTCCTCCAAACACGACGAATGGAGTTTAGACCAAAAAGCTCTATTTTTGTCTCATCAGACCACATGACCTTCTCCCATTCCTCCTCTGGAACATCAGATGGTCATTGGCAAACTTCAGATGGGCCTGGACATGCGCTGGCTTGAGCAGGGGGACCTTGCGTGCGCTGCAGGATTTTAATCCATGACAGCGTAGCGTGTTACTAATGGTTTTCTTTGAGACTGTGGTCCCAGCTCTCTTCAGGTCATTGACCAGGTCCTGCTGTGTAGTTCTGGGCTGATCCCTCACCTTCCTCTTGATCATTGATGCCCCACGAGCTGAGATCTTGCATGGAGCCCCAGACCGAGGGAGATTGACCGTCATCTTGAACTTCTTCCATTATCTAATAATTGCGCCAACAGTTGTTGCCTTCTAACCAAGCTGCTTGACTATTGTCTTGTAGCCCATCCCAGCCTTGTGCAGGTCTACAATTTTATCCCTGATGTCCTTACACAGCTCTCTGGTCTTGGCCATTGTGAAGAGGTTATACAGGTAATGAGTTCAAACAGGTGCAGTTAATACAGGTAATGAGTGGAGAACAGGAGGGCTTCTTAAAAAAAAAACTAACAGGTCTGTGAGAGACGGAATTCTTACTGGTTGGTAGGTGATCAAATAATTATGTCATGCAATGATTCCGTCTCTCACAGTTGAAGTGTACCTGTGATAAAAATTATAGACCTCTACATGCTTTGTAAGTAGGAAAACCTGCAAAATTGGCAGTTTCTCAAATACTTGTTCTCCCCACTGTATAAGTAGTACTGTAGTACAGTACACAGCTCTGGAAAAAATGAAGAGACCACTGCACCTTTTTCTTTCCTTTCCAAAAAAGTCGAAAGGGAATGTTTTGAGTGAGGAACAGAAGGATTAAAATTAAGAGACCACTGCAAATTAAATGCTTCTGTTCCTCACTCAAAACTTTCCTTTTCAACTTTTTTGGAAAGGAAAGAAAAAGGTGCAGTGGTCAATCAATCAAATGTATTTATGAAGCCCTTTTTACAAGAGCCGTTGACACAAAGTGCTTTTACAGAAACAGCCGGCCTTAAACCCCAAGGAGAAAACAACAGTAGTGTCTCTTAATGTTTTCCGGAGCAAACAGTTAAGTTATCTCACTGACTTCCTCTAACTGTAAAATGAAAATGCATTAAACATTATATAGAATATTGTAATGTCTTGTTTGGACTCACCCATTAGCAACATGGAGATCTGGAGTCCAGATTTTCCTGACAGGCAGAACCACTGTATCATACTGATAGACTGATGTGTCCCATGATAAGTCTGGGTCTTCCCAAGACTGTATGTAAAACATGGTATTGTTACAAAATATCACTTTTACTTGAAGCCTAACAGTTGCTTATGTTTGTATAGCTTTTTATTCATAGTAAAATAAAACTTTAAATTAAATTGCAGAGAATGAATTCTTTTTACAGCAATAATTGTTACCCATTCATACAAACATGCTATGTTGAAGATTTCCAGAAATGCTGCAAAATCCTCCTGGCTCTGACCCACAAGCAAGCAACTCTAAAGCTAGTGTGGCAATCTGGATTTTCGGGTATATTATACACTCAGCTTTGGCTTAAAACCTGCGGAAAGTGGGTCTCTCCAAGTGTTTTATTGCATTGTTTTTCTTCTTCAGGTAATGGAGTTTAGAGTTCTGATATTACAACTCTCTGAGTGTACTTACCATCATGACTTGTAGACAGCTTTTAAAGAGGAGTTTTTTAGTGTCCTATTTAGAAGAACATAATAAGCAAATTACATAACACAAATGTCAATTGGTTATCACACTGTACAAAAAAAAGGAACCAAGATAGAGAAAGGCACTTACGACAGACAGTGTTTTGTACACTATTAGAGGCACGTGGATAATTGAGGTACACTGTGGAGACTGTGGCTGACTCAAGGCTTCTTTTTCTATCAGCATGTTGGCCAGACATCGACGGGTCGTACAGGATGATGTGGTTACACGGGATGAAGTGTCTTCACTTAATGAGGAGGATGTGTTGGATGACGGGTCAACACTGGATGAAGTTGTAGTTGCATTGGTTTGGAATGAATTCGATGTAGCAGTGGATGCGTTGGATAGTTGGTTGGCTGGAGTCACTGGACTAGCGGATGTGGCTGCATTGGACGGAGGCTTGGCGGCAGATACTGTGGAACCAGAAACCGGTATTTCATTTAAGAAAAACTACACCAAAGATGCTTTTTATGAAAGAACAACAGAACAGGAAAGAGGTTTAAATAAGTGTTATAAATGAAGCAAACTCCAAATTCAGAATAAAATGTGTGCTTTGTTTTTTAACCAATAAGAAAATAAAACCAGGAAAGGCATGGTGTTTTCCTGCAGAGCAGCAAGGGCAACGTCCTCTCCTCTACCCAGTGGTCAAACCCGACATCTCTAACCAAGTTCTTGCACTCTGTCACCTTTGCATTTACCCCAGTGGCGGAACCTGCTTCCAATGAAGCCGACTCCTTGCGCCGTTGTTGTACTATAGCAACTCCTTGTGGAGGGTTTGGTGCCTGTGAGCTGCATTGTGCTTGTTGACCGGGGAATTTGTCCACCTCAGCGCACGTGTACTGGAATTAACTTTCTGGTTAAGCGGGCAGTGTGTTAAAAAGCAGAACGGCTTGGCGAGCTGTGCCTCGGAGGTAACAATTCTTTGACTGTCCTTGGGAGTTGTTGTGACGAGGCATGGCCGTAATCCAAATTTACACATGAAAAAGGGCTGTGTTGAGTCTCCAGAAGGAAATATAAAAATGAATGTTTGAATGGCTTCACAGAAGCAGACACTTAGGCCCCCAGCCATTAGGGGGTGCCTGATCCCCTATTATTACTATTATCATTGTTAGTGGGCTTTTTTTGTCTAAATGTAGTTATTTAAAATAAGGATTTGATATGTGGTTGTGGGTCAGTAGTTTTTTTGGATGTGTTGTTCACTGGCAGTAACTGAGGTAACCATGGCAGCTGACAACAACATCCTCTTCATTCACTTTAACACACTCAGACCTTGATGAAATGAGGCTTTCCCGCCCGTTGGTCTGCTTTTTGACAACATTAAGGGACACAATTATTTACAGACATTTACTGGCAAAATTGTTAGAATGTGACCATGTGCAGCTGTGACTTCAAAGTAGCCCCTTAGCTCCCCAATGGCCCTGTCAGTCTATTTCCACACCATGTGTTTGACGGGCTTGTCAGTTTTTGTTTCCGTTTACACACAGGAATTAAGTGCAACATCACATGGTCTGAGTGACCCAGAGGAGTATGGGTAGTATTCCCCTTTAATAGTGCTGCAAACAGCAGCCATGATGGTCAATATAGAATCTGAGTCCTCGACCGGTAGCTGTTGCTCTGCGGTCACACACGTGCTTGTCGTTATTCCATACCTGTAGATCAGGATTCAGACAGAATACTGATCTCAAGGCACCAACCTTGGATGACTAAAAAGCTAGAGTCAGGGAGGTCTTCGGTACTTCATTGAACAATGACATAATTTCAGGGCAGACCCAACTGGTAATTTGTCCCTAATAATCAGTATCTCTTTCTTAGTGATAAGATTCACATGTTGAAGCATACGGATTGGGAAAAGAAATACCTGTAGACAGATTTTTCAAAGGTTTTATGGACAGATGAAATGAGAGTGACTCTTGATGGACCAGATGAATGGGCCCGTGGCTGGATCACTAATGGACACAGAGCACCACTTAGAATCAGGCGCCAGCAAGGTGGAGGAGGGGTACTGGTATGGGCTGCTATCATTAAGGATGAGGGAGTTGGGTTCTTTTCGGGTTGAAGATGGACTGAAACTCAACTCCCAAACCTACTGCCAGTTTCTGGAAGATACTTTCTTCAAGCAACCGTACAGGAAGAAGTCCTTAGCATTCAAGAAGGCCATGATCTTCATGCAGGACAATGCTCCATCACATGCATCCAAGTACTCCACTGTTGGTTAGCAAGCAAGGGCCTCAAAGATGCCTGAATAATGACCTGGCCCGCTTCCTCTCCTGAATTAAATCCTATTGAGAACTTGTTGACCCTTTTTACAGTCAGGGAAGTCAATACACTTCTTTGAACAGGATTTGGGAGACTGTGGTTGCTGCTTCAGCAAAAGTTGATTGTGAACAGATCAGGAAACTGACAGACTCCATGGATGGAAGGCTCAGGGCAGTTATTGAAAGAAGGGTGGCTATATTGGTCACAAAATATTTTGAAAGGCCAAACATTTTATTTTATTGTCATTTTGTGTTACTTATTTTCTACCCTTACTGTAAAAATGTAAAAAGTTAGTTGGGAGACATTATTTTTGTTAGTAGTTGCCTAATAATTCTGCACACTCACTTTTGCCATTTTGAATTGACTGAGAGCATTGTGTTTGTTCAAAAATAAAATGTATCCTGAGGAATACGATTTGCATAATCATTGGCAACACAATCTAAATACAATCAAAATCTACATTGACAAACCATGTATCATGTTAATTTATAGAAATGTTTTTTCTTTAATGAGGTAACCTGGGTAATTCTAGCAATAGCCCTAGCAATGGATTATAGAGCTTTATAGAGATTCTTTGGTATGGGAGGTAATTTGGCTCCTTAAAGGCTATTGCAAAAGTGGTACAGTATACAGTATAATGGTATCTATAACTAAACCTGATAATCTTGCACTAGTCCATTACCACATCTATGGGAATTTTAAACACAGGTTTGCACTGTACGGGAATTAAAGGATTTCATTATTTTAGTTCATTGCATGCTAGGTACAATTGAAATTTTACATACTGCCACCCAACCACTCTAATTTTGGTTTGGGTTCAGTTGCTTTGTCAGTTTGGGTACTATCAACATTTTGGTTCTGGAATGAATACATTTAAAAAATAATATAATGATTTTAATAATTATATAAATACATATGTTCCAATTCTTGACAAGCAGCACAACCAAGCAATGTGACAAAAACTGGACAGAGCAAAACAACTTCGGAATATCTCATATTATGAAAACTGTGTGTGATAATTGATTCTCACTAGTATTTGCAAATAGATAATGAGATGTTCTTTTTTTCCTAGTTACTGTTGTTTTTGCAATTGTTTCCTGTTTCAAGTACAATAAAATGGAGCCTAATTTCTTACCTGTCACCAAGAATATAGAAAAGAGACACGTCATTATGCTGTGGTCCATAAGTCTCATCCCTGCATGTCCTGTTACAAAGCAATCAGTTGGGCATTAGTGCACGGTCTCAGTCAAAATTATTGAATTCTTCCCCCGCAATGAATATAGAAGAACTGAAAACCTACCTCGAGCTACTTAGTGATCACCAGTGTTCACGTCCTCTCTGACCAATTACACACCTGGGAGTACCCTTATAAAGGCAGCTCTAGGACACGTTGTCACAGCAGTCCGAGCCCACACACACACACACACACACACACACACACAAACTGCTTGCAAGTGAATCGGATTGTTGATTTAATACAGTATGTTGTTGGCCATAATTCCAAAGTAATTAGTTAATTTTAAAGCCATGTAATTAATACTTGTGTTTGACCAGAAGCACTATACACTCACCTGAAATTTAACCCTTTGGTCGAACATGGCTATTGTCATATTGTTGAGCATACAGACAGCATAGTACAATAATTCCACAGAGATTAAGTTGGTTTATTTAAAATGTGGTCATTCATCGGTATAGTACAATGAATTGAGGTTTCTGTGTAAAGCTCCTTCTGGCTAATGGAGAAAGGATCTCTTCACTGGTGGTTCATAAAGAAACTTGTTTAGACAGCTGGTTGTGGACTTATTGTCTGGAGAGCATTAAATTATTGAGCTTTAGTAGGTCTGTTTGTATAGGTCTTTCCTTTGAAGAGCATTTTTGGAACTGCTGAAGAGAGGTTATTGGAAGAGAATAGTGTAATGTCCTAACTAAGCTGTAATGTTTAGTTTTGGGGGAGGGTGGTTATGTAATTTCTTTTGTATTCTAGCTTAATAGGCTTTATTCTATAGAACTAATGTAATATTACATTTGGTTTGGTTATCAACCAAATATCAACTTTTAAATCAGAGCTATTCCAGTTTGTCTACACATCAATGATTTATTTGTTTGGTGACACTTCCCATTGAGTTGACACTTATTACGATGTAACTGCAATGTAAATACATATTAACAACTGTATTAACAACAATGTAATACCAGAGGAATTACATTGTAATTACAATAGAATAACTATTTATCGGTATAGGTTTTTACACTTCCAAAAAGTCCTGTGGTGTGCTATTCAGAGTCTGTAATTCCACATCATTGGAATTACACTTTTCCAGTCAGCTCTGTTGCACCATATGAATAACTACACTAAAGATGTTGTCTCTGTAGCTAATCCGAACAGTGGCTGTTACTCCTACAGCTAGATGGTGATCATCAAACATAGCTTGCCATCCACATTTTTTGGAGGTAAGAGTAAATCTGCTTAGAGATTGTGCAGATATGCCCAACATATAACACATCTCACCTAAATTTGGTAAGTTTTAAAAAATAAGGTAAGTAATGAGAATAATGTTTATCCGACAATTTCCAATGCTTTTTGCCTTGCTACAATGTTTTCTATTTTGAAAGTCCACTGGAGTCCATTGAGAACCACTTTTACCTCATGCAACCACTAGGGAGAACTAGCGAGCACAGGTCCACTATGTTTATGAAGTAGGCTCAGGCGACATTCTCTTATCTTATTGAGAAAACCACAACAAACCAGCACAATCCTTCTGTCATATTATTTATCCTGTTCAACAGGTTTGTTAAGTGTCAAACACAAATTTTTCATAACCTGTATTAATCTAACATTTTTAGATTAAATGTTAGAGCTGACCATGAAGAGTGAATATCTCTTACTGAGTGAGTGACTGACTGACTGATTGACCCTTGTTAAATAGCGTAGTGGTTAGAGATGCTGACCTGCAACCAATAGGTCCTGCATTTGAATCTCATCACAGTCAAAGCAAAGTATGCATTAGCTGCCTGCCACCTTCAGTAGTGCATTATAGTAAATCTAAAATAAAATGTGAACATTATTTTAGTGTTTAGGTTATTGTAAGGTTTTAATTTTCAATTTTCAATTGAATTGTTCACATTATAGGTCACATTAAAAGTGGAAAAAGTTCTGACATGATTTATCTTTGTCTCATTCTTTCACATCACAAAAACCTGGCACTTTAAAAGGAGTGTGTAGACTTTTTATATCCACTGTACGTAGTAAGACTCAAGGAATATGTGAAGCAAACATTTTAAAAAGAGTAGGATGGGGAGTATGAACAGAATGGTAGAAGTATTGAATATTATAGATACACAAGAGTGTAATATGCCTATGAATGGTACACAGAAAATAATATTCTAAAGTACATTGAATGTACATGAACAGACATCCGAGCATCTGGAATGTTCATGTTTGATCAATATGATGGATGGTAGATACCTTGCATCTGGCCTTGGTGACTTTTGAAGGATGACATTTTTAAAAGCTCTCCTCACGTCAGCCGTGGTTAGGGACAGAAAGCAGTCGTCCTGGTCCTCAGCACGAAACCAGGCTTGGTTGAGTGACTAGTCCTCTTCTGGCGGTGCCGGTTGAACATTTTAAGAATACCAATTTGACCATTACAAAAAGAGTTACTGCGCAAAAACTGCGATGAGATGACTGAATTGATCCTTTTCTCAAAATGTATTGTGTTACAAACATATGCAACAGTGTGATGATCCATGAAGATTCAGGCTTATTTTTTTTATGTCAGGCCCAGTGGGAGACCCACACAGCCTTTCTAAGGATGGTATAATCTAGATTGCATAAGCATTTACCACCCCTTTCACATTTTGGTATGATAAAAAGTGATTGAAATTAATTAAATTGACGTTTTATTCTGTCAACAGTATGCCACAAAATGCATGTCAATGTAAATAAAGGTCTAATATACTTTGATTAGATTAGAATTTGACCCCAATACATTTTAGAAATGTGCTGGGAGTAATGAGATCTGTGTGTATTCTTGACTAGTTCTCTACAAGCCTTGCAAATGTGGATTGTGCAATATTATTTTCATTGCACTTTCCAAAATTGTTGTTGCTCTTTGAAGGTGTTGGGGCTACACAGCATTTTTAAGTATTTGCTAACATATTTAAGTCAAAACAGTAGTTCTAGATTTGGCCTCATGCTTATGGTTTGTTTCTTGCTGAAAGATGAATTCCTCTCCCTTTGTCACATAAAAAGCAGACAGAAGCATGTTTTCCTCTAGGATTACCTGCATCCTGTTTTTAATTTGAACTCAATAAATCAAATGTATTCATAGAGCCCATTTTACATCAGGAATTGTCACAAAATGCTTTTACAAAACACCAAGCCCGCCCATTCCAAAGGCAAAAGCTAATGGATATAACACATTCACAGTTCTTTAATATTTGAACAATCAATGCGACAGGAAACTCCTAAGCAATGAGAGACACCAGTGAGCCAAATGTCCTAAACTTAATGATCAAATAACATGTGAGAAAGGAAAACGCTGACAGTGCTGTTAGCTGGTAAAACATGTTGAAATGGACAGAAATAAAAGGTGACATTCTGTATCTTTTCATCATATTTTCATATGCCTTGAGTCTATAGCAAAAATAGAGATTTTGACTTTACTGTCCCAAAACGTATAGAGGGCAGTGTACATACATTATTCAAATAATGCACATGGAAATCTATGTTGTTTAATTATCTTTTATTCTGCACTGTTCGATATTGATGTGGAAAAGGAATGTAGGAATTAAACAGGTGCTGGTGCAGTGAAAATCCTTTATTTTGGTAAGTTACGGTTACATATATGTAAAAATTCTGATGTATCCATGTTACATTATAGTCACACTACATTAAATATAATAAATCTTGTTTAAACTTATTTAGCTCAATCCCAGAAATCTAAAGGGTCGATAATACACTGAGGACCAAAGTACAAATATGAAACTGCAATTGTGTAAACAATGGAGATGATGAGCTGGGTACAGAAACAGATTAAATCCAATTTGCTGGCAAAACTACTGTGCCTCACTTTCTTCTGGTCTTCTGCGGCCATTTTATCAAGAAACTTTACCACCTTCTGGAGGGTTGTATTTTCCTCTTTTTCTGAGGCTTCAAGTTTGAGGTTGGCCTCACATTTGGAATCTAGATAAAGGCAATAAGACAAATAAAGGATAACATAATGAATATAATGTGGTATGAATTGACAATAAAACAAGATTTGATTTGTTCACAGTGATTTGTTTTCTGTAAGGGGTACCGAGTGAAACTGGTTGCCTAGCGTCAATATGACAACAGATGATGGAATTATGAAGATGTGTACCCTCATCCCCACTCTGTTCAGTGACTGTGTCTTTAAGTGGTAACTCTCCGGGCTTGGAGAGGCTGCAGGGCAGGAGAGTTCCGCACTTAGCGATCCGCGTGAGCACCATTGACTGCAATGTGCTTGAAACCAGGATGATTAAACAGAAAGCAAAGTGGTATTCTATGGAGTACAATGAGAGAGAGAGAGAGAGAGAGAGAGAGAGATGAGTGTTATATGGTGGCAGAGAGGTAGGCTACTGTACGAAACTGTCAGAACAACATGCAGATTAATTCTACTTTAGTACACAGGACACTCACGGATGATTGGGCTACACTGGCCTCCTGAAGGCAGAAGGTTTGTAAGGATGATAAGGAACATGACGAAGCTAAGAACCAGGGTAATCCTGAAGCCGGTGCGCTCGCCTCCTCCCAATGGCAGGGCGTAGCTGACTATGTCGGCCAGGAGTATCAGTATACTGGGCAGCACCAGGGACAATAACAGGTTGTTGGAGCGCATTTTCAGTGACACCTGTTAAGTCAGAAGGTTCAGCCAGACAAATATAATTCATTTTCATTTTTTATCATGTAAGCATTTGTTTGATTAAGATTTGCTAAGCATTTGTTTGATTTATTAAGAGCATTAAATTGAATGCATTTAAGAAATCTTTGATTTAAGAAATCAAAAGTAATTAAGTAAAAGTAAAATGTCAACATGAGTTGTACTATGCCTTAAACTTAAATTAATAAGAGTGCATTTTTGGTTGCAGGACAAGTGGAACCAAAAAAAACTGGAATGTGTACTGCATTCTATCTCAAAACTACTACTACTAAACAATTTTGTATTTTCTACAGATGTATAAAATCATTAGTGGATTTTTTGGCCATGGACTTACGTGGCTGAGAATGTATTTTTTATTTTATCAGAGTGAGAGGTTCCAGGAGAAATCAGAAAGCCCAAGTTACACAGCAACCAGAGGCGAAGATTTAATGGGTGTAATCAGAGTCTGCACCCAACGCTAACTTTTACTAACCAATAGATAGCTGTGTTCAGGATTGTTAGCATTGAGATTCACTGACTCTGTAATCCAGTCCCCACTGTTTGCATTAATCGGGGTCACATTCCCAAAGTTCAGGGACACGCCACATTCTGGAAAAGCAGAGATGTAAAGTTCACTTACTCAGAGACCACAGCTTATAACAAGACTAACACTGTATATAACAATAGGCAATAGGGCTGGGATTGTTGTGGGGGTTTTTAGCTTTCATCATGCAGTACATTTAAAACAGTTTATCACTGCATTTGTCGATTTCACAGTACACTACTGGACTTTACAGCGATTTAGAGGTCACATGTGTTATATTGTTTGCATAATTTTCATTTCTGCTTAAGTTAGGCAAATGTTTTTATTTACCTCAATATTTAGTTTCTCATGATTATAATGCCTGCAAATGATGGAGTAAGCCCAGTGTCTTCCTGTCTGAAAACCTAACTTTACAGAGCACCCAAAAATAACGTCTGTTACCAGAAATCTTGACAGGATCACGTGTCATGTAGAACAGTAAATTTAGCAAATAAACTGATTCCAATTACTGCAAAAACTCAACATTTAAATCATTTTTAGTGACGATGTCCGTAATTAATCATTGGCAACAGTAGTTGTGCAGACTGAATGCTCTTACCGCCAGAGGCCCACCCATTAATGGCGATGGCACAGCCATCTGATATAAAAGGGTACTTGTACAGGTTGACCTGACAATCCACCACAGTGTTCATGATGACACTATGCTCTATAGTCCCATTTCTGTACACCAGCAAATCCTGGTTTCCAGGCTCCGTCGTAGTTTCCACTCTTCATTTATGAGAGAGAGGAGAAAAAGTTGGAGGACAAACTATTCAGGGGTAATCTACTTGAACTGCCACACCTAAACATGTTTCAACTTAGAACATTTTAGTAAATTTGTTCTGTATTTGCAGTATTTCTGTAAATATTTCACTGGGTATTAAGGTCACACATACACTGACTGTAGAATCGTATAAAACAAAGAAAGAAAAACATGTTTGGGTTACTCACCCATTAATCACATGGAACTGAGGGGTCCAGATTTTGCGAACCGGCAGGACCACCGTATCATGTTCATAGACTAATGTTTCCCATGATAAATCTGGGTCTTCCCAAGACTGTAGATAAACATCGTACTGTGAAATCATTACCAAATATGTCTAAATAAAGTTCACCATAATGTCTCCCTAGATTTATTCTGTGTACTTACCAGTGTGATTTGCAGGCGACTCTGGAAGCGGAGGTTTTTTATATCCTGTTCAAATGGGAATAATTAAATATACATAATAACACAGATGTAAATACAATACGTTATCTTTTAAAGTCCACACATTTACACCTAGGGAACAGAAATGGACTTACGACGGACAGAGTTTCATACACTATTAAAGGCACACTAATATTTGAGATGCACTTTGAAGACTGTGGCTGACTCAAGGCTTCTTTTTCTATCAGCATGTTGGCCAGACATCGACGAGTCGTACAGGATGATGTGGTTACACTGGATGAAGTGTCTTCACTTAATGAAGAGGATGTGTTGGATGACGGGTCAACACTGGATGAAGTTGTATTGGTTTGGGGTACATTGTATGTAGCAGTGGATGTATTGGATAGTTGATTGGCTGGAATCATTGGACTAGCTGATGTGGCTTCATTGGATGGAGGGTCAGCTGGAGATACTGTGGAAGCAGAAACAAGCATGTATTTAATTTTAAACAATACATTGGATTTGTTTAGAACAATTCTAGCAGCAAAATACATTTTCCAATAATTCAGCAACTCAATAAATCCTATAAACTAACAAAAAAATGTAATGTTTTAAGATGGTAATATTCTTTATTCTTAGCTTCATAGTCTTGATTCTAGGCTTTGCATTTGCATGTGGAGTCTGGTGCTGCTGACTGACAACATAAGATTCAAAGAAGTGTCAATGCAGTTGAAGCAGGCCATCATGACGCGGACAATTCAAAATAAATCGACCAGAGTCATAACGTCAATCGCTGTTAGATGAAGAACAAAGAAAGCAATGTTTAGCAGTGGCAAACGACCAAGTAAACCAAGGAAGGTTGGGGCTTGGGCAAGTTTGGCCGCAACTGGAACTGGCTCTCTTGTCTTCCTTGATGATGTGAGTACTGATGGCAACAGCTGGATAAATCCTGAAGTGTACAGAAACTTGTCTGCTCTTGTCTGCTTGTACAGAACTGCCTGCTTGTAAACTGGTTGGACGGTTTCATAATGCAGCAGGACATTGACCACTAACACACTGTCATAGACAGCTGGAAGCGTTCCAGATGCAAAACATAGATTGAAGTCACCAGTTCTGAATCCAGTTGAGCATGTCTTTCACATTGGGGGGGGGGGGGGGGGGGGGGACTGATGGTAATAACATCAAGGCCGTCTATAACGGCTTCAATTTAGAAAAGTGTCCTTATTATGATTTTCAGATGTTGGTTTTCTAAGACACCTAAACAGGAATGCACTTATTGTAAGTCACTCTGGATAAGAGCGTTTACTAAATGACTAAAATGTAAGTGAGGGCACCTAGGCATGTATTTTATCACGGGGCCAAGGATTCCTAGCCACAGCCTGGCATGCAAATGATACGAAACTCAGTACTAAAAATGTTCATCTGTCCAAATAATGTTGTTACCCTAAAACAGGGGGACTATGTACAAATGGTGCTGTCATTTTGTAAATGGTTCATACTAAATGGATGTCAGAAAGAAGAATGGTAACCTAAAATGTGCCTGGGTGGCACTGCTGCCCCACAGTCTGAGGTTTAAGAAACTCTACCCAGGTTAAAACCATGTTTTATATTTGAATTGAGGATACAGAAGAAAACACAGGGATACAGGGGTTTCTGTTAAAATGATGCTTCTTGGTTAATCAAGCAACAGTACCAAATGTTGAAGCTTTAAGTTCATACTAATTTGAAATTCTATTGCACTATTTAAAATTATATATATATAAAGTGTTATCATTTGCATAGTGAATTAATCCAAAAACTGAATTTCTTTAACTATTTCAACTAAAGATGAACACAACTTTGTTTAATATGTTTTCCCTGTCCCAACGTAATGTTATCAACTATGCCTGCATTCATTTGCTTAATTCGCATAATATGCATGAATTAACCCTCTAATGGCATCTCTTGAACCTTGCCAGGCAAAGAACAAACCAACTTTGTTTCACGTTTAGGATTCCCTAACATATCTCTGTTCAACTTGTATAAACTTTTACTTAATTCATTATTGTAATTTGCATAATAAATAAATAACTATCCCTCTAATGGTATCTCAGTAAGCATTCAAGCTAGAGAGACCCAACAAACTTTGCTTCATATCTCAGCAATCCAATTAAAAATTCTTAAATGTTTATGTACTCTAGCTATACTAAGTACGGTAATGTGCATAATCATAATTCATTAAATGTTAAATGGCAGGGGTTTGACTGTGAGCGCTAGAGAGACCAAATGTAAAGAAGCTACCAAGCACAACCCATTTATTTCTGTGAATATATTTTCTAGTTTTTATTTGTGTTTTAAAATAATATGACATGTTTTTGGAAGGACATGTGCTCTCACTTTTTTAACGTGTAGAGCAGCCAAACAGTGTTTTCAAAATCAAATATCAAATTTTATTTGAATATCAATTAATTGTTTTGCATTTTTTATTTAATATCTGCTCATTGAATTAATTAAGATTACACTCTTCTAGTGCAGTTGGTGTGTGCATTAAGAAAGTTTAAATAGAGCTCAATATCTTACCTGTCACCAAGAATAGAGAAAAGAGACACGTCATTACGGTGTGATCCATGAGTTTCATCCCTGCCCTTCCTTTATCACAAAGCACACAGTCAGTTGAGTTTTGGTGCAGTCTTAGAAGATTCGTTTCCTCTAATTAAATGTAAAAGTACTGAAAATGTACCTTAAGCTATTTAGTGATCACCACTTCTGTCTCCCTAGCAAATGACACACGTGGGATGACTCTTATAAAGGCTGATCTGGAACAATTTGTCAGAGCAGTCTTCTATGATCCCACACGAACACAAACAAGAGTCTACCTATATATGAATATCATTTTCGGTTAAGTTTTTTTTTTGCCATAATCCTAAAATAATGAGTTTGTAAATTAACCTCCCAGGATTAATTTCAACATCCTGGGTAATCAACAAGCATAATAGGTTTTAATTACCACCTGTGTCTGTTCAGAAGCATAAAAAAACATCTACCTGCTATACAGCCCTTTCTTTTATTATGCTGAAACTTAATAGGAGCATGTGCTCTTATTCTATTACTGAGCATACAGACCGCATACAGACAATAACACAAAAGGGACTATGTTGGTGTGTTTAAAAATTCGCTTTGCATTGGAATAGTACAAACAATTGAGTTTACTGGAGTGCTCCTTCTGAGTAATGGAGAAAGGTTGCTATCTCTTCACTGGTGGGTCATGAAGCTGGTTTCGACAGCTGGCTGTGAACTAATTGTCAGCATATCATTTTAACCATACCACAGGCTTGATCTTGTTCTCAAAAACAGTTATTTTTTAGCCATTCTGTCGTAGCTTTGCTAGAGTGTTTATGCACATCCATGTTTGATTCAGCTTGATGTTTTTGACAGGTGACCTAATTTTGATGACATCACTTTGATGACATCAATTTGATGACATCACTTTGATGACCTCACACTGATGCCCTCACTCCATCATTGACTCATCTGTCAAGAACACATTGTTCCATTAGTTTTACCCAGATGTTGTCTGACAAACGTCAGTTACGTCTTGATATTCATTTCTGAGAGCTGAAGCTTCTTCCTTTCTGACGTCCCACGGAGGCCATTTTTGCGAAGTCTTTGAAAGTTTAATCTGTGGACTGTGACCTGGGTCTGACTGACAGCATGACAGCAGGAGTGCCTGATGGTCATTTCACATGGTGAATGCAGAGCCATAGGCACAGACGCCATTGCTCCCTTGCCCATGGTATGAAAAAATACCTTGGGGGGCCCAGGAGGTGAATGTGATGGGTTTCTACTCTCCATTCTATATCTGGGATTACAGATACAGGACTGAAGATACAGAGGTGGGCAACGTAGATAGACACTCATTTTATGCCTGTTAGCATTGGTCATTACTTCTCTAAAGGATCTGGGTGAGGTAGTTAGACCAAACTGCACCCTCTTGTAGTGAAAGATTGCTTCACAAACAGTATGAGGTTCTGGCTGCTTGGTGGAGGGTCACCTGGAGATACTTTTGGGAATATAATGTGTGGACACCCCTATTGAGCTCAGGGGTTTCAGCCACACCCACTGCTCACAAGCACATACAATCCAGCACATAGCCATAAAATCTCCATAGATGAACATTAGTAGTACAATGTGTCGTATTGGAGAGCTCAGTGAATTTAATCATGGCACTGTCATAAGATCTCACATTTGCCATAAGAGAGTCTGCAAAATTTCTGCCCTACTAGATCTGCCTCTGTTATAATTTTCAATATTGTGTATTCTGTGGTAGCATCTAGGAGCAACAACAGCCCAACAGCATGGTAGACACGCAAACTCACAGAGCAGGGCTTCCAAGTGCTGTAGGGTGTAAAATGGGTTTCCATGGCCAAGAAGCTGTACGCAAGCCTGACATCAGGAGCAGTGGAAACACGCTTCACTATCTTGAAGTCTAATGGATGAATCTGGGTGTAGTGTATGCCAAAAGAATACTATGGGCTGAAATATGCAATTATTCAAGTTTAGCAATTCAAATTCAAATATAAATGATTCAAATTCAGTTTCTGGTGGCACATATTTCAGCCCATAGAATGCTAACTACCAGAATGCATAATGCCTACTGTACAGTTTGCTGGAGGAGGGATAATGGTCTGGGGCTGTGTTTCATGCTTTGGGTTAGGCCCCTTTGTTCCAGTGAAGGAACATCTTAAAGCTACTGGATACAAAGACATTTTAGACAATTGGGTGCTTACAGATTTGTGGCAAATGTTTGTGGAAAGCCCTATCCTGTTCCAGAATGACTGTGCACAAAGCAGGGTCTATAAAAACATGGTTCAATGCAATTGGTGTGGAGGAACTTGAGTGGCTTGCACAGAGCCCTAACCTCAGCTCCATTGAACACCTGAGATTAATTGGAACGGTGACTTTCTCCTCCAACAATTAGTGCCTGATGACATAAATGCTCTTTTGGCTGAATGGGCACATTCAAAAATTGTGGCTGTTATAGCTACAGAAGTGGGGCTAACTACATATTAATGTGTGTGGTTTTGGAATGGGTTGTCCAAGCTCATATATGTGTGATGGTTGGGTGTCTACATACTTTCGACCATATAGTGTACATCATTAGCTAGTACTTTACATTAACCGAGCATTAATCTAGGAAGACTCAGAGGAAATATGCTTGGCCAAATGACCATGTTCCCAAAAATGAGAGTGCCAGACAGAAATAGAAATCCAGGCACACAATTGCGATCTTTTATTACCATATTGGTATAGTTTGAATACAAACTGAGATGTTGGACAAATCAAGTTACTGTCCAATCAAATATTCAATTTAGGGGTTGTGCTCTCACACATCCCTGCTTCACAGACATCACAGAGTGGGAGATAGCAAGACGACACAAAGAAATCCTTGAAGACAGTGTTGATAAGAGTGACCATTTTTGTATCCATATACCCGTCCCAGAGTAGTTAAAGATTCAGGGTGCAAGACAAAAAAATGATTGTGTAAAAAGCATCTTGGTATTCTTTTCCTTTCAACACTTAACTCCCTAATCTTTCCTGATGAACGAGTTGGATTCATGTCTAGCTATGTCGTAAGCAAAGATTAGCCAATTGCGAAGAGAAATACTTTGAAATAGAAATAAACTCAATAGCACTGTGCATGGGACTTTATATATACAGTGGGGAGAAGAAGTTTTTGATACACTGCCGATTTTGCAGGTTTTCCTACTTACAAAGCATGTAGAGTTGTGAGAGACGGAATCTAAAACTAAAATCCAGAAAATCACATTGTATGATTTTTCAATAATTAGTTTGCATTTTATTGCATGACATAAGTATTTGATCACCAACTCACCAGTAAGAATTCCGGCTCTCACGGACCTGATCGTTTTTCTTTAAGAAGTCCTGTTCTCCACTTATTACCTGTATTAACAGCACCTGTTTGAATTCGTTACTTGTATAAAAGACACCTGTCCACACACTCATTCAAACAGACTCCAACCTCTCCAAAGTGGCCAAGACCAGAGAGCTGTGTAAGGACATCAGGGATAAAATTGTAGACCTGCACAAGGCTGGGATTGGCTACAGGACAATAGGCAAGCAGCTTGGTGAGAAGGTAACAACTGTTGGTGCAATTATTAGAAAATGGAAGAAGTTCAAGATGACGGTCAATCTCCCTCGGTCTGGGGCTCCATGCAAGATCTCACCTCGTGGGACATCAATGATCATGAGGAAGGTGAGGGATCAGCCCAGAACTACACGGCAGGACCTGGTCAATGACCTGAAGAGAGCTGGGACCACAGTCTCAAAGAAAACCATTAGTAACACTACGCCGTCATGGATTAAAATCCTGCAGGGCACACAAGGTCCCTTTGCTCAAGCCAGTGCATGTCCAGGCCTGTCTGAAGTATTCCAATGACCATCTTGATGATCCAGAGGAGGAATGGGTGAAGGTCATGTGGTCTGATGAGACAAAAATAGAGCTTTTTGGTCTAAACTCCACTCGTCATGTTTGGAGGAAGAAGAAGGATGAGTACAACCCCAAGAACACCATCCCTACCATGAAGCATGGAGGTGGAAACATCATTCTTTGGGGATGCTTTTCTGCAAAGGGGACAGGACGACTGCACCGTATTGAGGGGAGGATGGATGGGGCCATGTATCAAGAGATCTTGGCCAACAACCTCCTTCTCTCAGTAAGAGCATTGAAGATTGGTCGTGGCTGGGTCTTCCAGCATGACAACGACCCGAAACACACAGCCAGGGCAACTAAGGAGTGGCTCCGTAAGAAGCATTTAAAGGTCCTGGAGTGGCCTAGCCAGTCTCCAGACCTGAACCCAATAGAAAATCTTTGGAGGGAGCTGTAAGTCTGTATTGCCCAGCCCCGAAAACTGAAGGATCTGGAGATCCACGCAAAATCGTTCTATTTCTGTGACATGATTTTAAAGAATAAGAAAGCAGCACACTGTAAACAGTGTCTGTTGTAACATTTAATACCAACGTCTCGACTGACAAGCTGTCTTCTACTGGATACCGGGTATGAAGTTATTGCATCCGAGCATACCAGTCTGTCGCTTTCTTATTCTTCACACTCTTTTTCAGTGGTCAAATTAATTCCCAGAATAGCCTTTGGTAAAATATAATAAGAAATACCAGGTCATCTCTCTCACAAGTATGCTTTAAATTTTCATTATTAGCAGTGTGGGATAACACGTTGAAAGGCCTTTTCTCAATGCATTGTTTTTAGCCTGAGGCTATCTTAGCCACAGGCTAATGCTTGCCCTGGGCTAGTAAAAAGAAAAACTGCATGTTTTCACTAGAGTTTGTTAACCCTTGGCTATGCTTTAATTCACACTTTTATTTCTATACCTTGGGCTAATGGACATATATAACACCAAATCATTTTATATGATATCTGATATATTTGAAAATGAAACATTCTGTGTTTTGTTCATGACCCTGTTTCACACTGTTTATTTCATTGGCGTGTCTTTAGGTCTAGCCTTGAAAAGTTTATGCTAACCCTGCTCCGGCTCAAGGCCAGCTAGCCCTGGGCTAACGTTAGTGCGAGTTCACTTTAAAATGTACAATTGTGAGCACTTGCGTAGACCCCGGCTAATTTCTTCCTTACAGCCTAGGGCTTCAGAGGCTTTTAGTTCTGAGCTATGGTGCACCTTAATTGTTTAAAATGAACACTTGGCTTTCTTACAATTAACTCATCAATGTGTGTATTTCAAAATTATTCAAACCCCTGACCAATTCTTATATTATTGAATAGTACATTGAAATGATTGATATTTAAATTGTTAAAAACAGAAACTCAAAATCAATTATTGCTAGGTGACGTTGGCTTTATGATGGAAAATAGTAGTAAGATAAATACTTGGCAAGGGTATAGTTTCTATGTGCATATTTCCAGTAGTAAACCTTTTTCTGTCCTTGCCAATTTATATGACCTTGTTTACATTCTGTCATACGGCCGGTGTTGCCTGTAAAGATTGTTCAGTGATCAAACGCTGTCAATGCCCCATTTATAGGTTATCACTACAAACTCACTGCTGTCAAGGCCCTTGTAATAAAGTGAAAGTTTTCCTCTGTGTCACAAAATGTCAGCAGAGAGAAAAACAAATAGATTCAGGAAAATTTTAGACATATTGCCTCATCAATAGAAGGGTTTAGAGACCCATTTGATTGCTAAGCCTATTCCACATCAACTAGAATCAGCCACCCAGTGACACCCAACATCCATTACACTTTCCAAAAGGAGTCCACAGAAATGTCACAAAAAATATGCCACCAAGTACGGCCACAACATTTTCAGCAGAAATTAAAGACCTAAATATTTATCCACTAATGTAGCCATACTAAATTAGTTCAGGAGTTCAATTGGATTGAGCAAATCACAATAACTGAGAAAATAACTTTTTAATGAGTGCCTCTGTCCCCAACGCTAAGGTCCCTCAGTCAAGTACTGAATTTTAAGAACAGATTCAAATTTTGGAAAGAAAGACAGTGATTGGAATTGGTAACAATAAAAAAATCTGACATTTAGTATCTATTCCAGCATGGTTAATAATTCTGCTCTGGAGGAAGTATTGAACCACCAGACAGTTCAAAGGTAGAGTCGTCCTTCTCAGCTGAGTAGCAGGACAAACCTGTTCAGAGACTGTTCATTACCACAAGACCATCTGTGATTTTAAAACAATAATAGAAAGGAATGCACTTTGGGCCTAAATGGAAATCCTTATTTTGGGCAGAAATCCAAAACTACACATTACTGAGTAACTACCTATTTTTGGTACGAGTATGATTGACATCGGAAAAAATACTTGGGTTTTTCCACCCCCCGAAAAAGAAACATGGTGAAGAAAAGTCCTAAAGGAAAACCTGCTCCTCTCGGGTTTTGTAACAATGGTGGCAGTCGTGGAGGAACCAGGCACAGGCGAAATGAGCTCGATGTAGGTTTTAATGGAAAAACAAACATGAGCATGCAAAAACAAACTTAAAGAAAACAAAGCGGCTGAATCCTTTAAACAGCACAAACCAGAAACCACTCACCAGTTACATGTACATACAGACAGTGACAACAATAATCAACAAATGTGGGGAGCATAGGCAAAACATTTAAACACATACAAAGAGATGATTGGGACCTGGTGTGAATAGTTGAAGACATGTGACACGAAGACAAGTCTGGGATGTGTTTGTGGAGTGATGGGAACTGGAGGTGTACGGGACGGTGGAACTGATCCTCACCGTACCGTGACAGGTTTCAGCAAGGCGATAACTACCAACACAAGTCCAAATAAACAGTGATGTTTTTTTAAGAATACACAATTGTTTTGCCAAGCTTTCAAAGACTTGGACTCTTATATGTAAAAAGTGTTTTTCGGCCTACATCATGAAACCAATTTCAATGAGCACCTACTAACATGTAATCTTCCTCCATTACCATAGCCATGGTTAGTGATGGTGTAGCAACCCCTGACGAGATTTTGAAAGTCACTTATATTATTGTAAGTTACGGTATTTGCGGAACACATTTAACTTACAATGAACAAATCGTTTTTAGTTTAAAATAGGACAAATGTATCTATTTTATGGCTTATGATGAACAAAACAAGCAAATACACTCACCTAAAGGATTATTAGGAACACCATACTAATACTGTGATTGATCCCCTTTCGCCTTCAGAACTGCCATAATTCTACATGGCATTGATTCAACAAGGTGCTGAAAACATTCTTTAGAAATGTTGGCCTATATTGATAGGAGAGCATCTTGCAGTTGATGGAGATTAGTGGGATGCACATCCAGGGCACGAAGCTCCCGTTCCACCACATCCCAAAGATGCTCTATTGGGTTGAGATCTGGTGACTGTGGGGGCCATTTCAGTACAGTGAACTTATTGTCATGTTCAAGAAACCAATTTGAAATGCTTTGTGACATGGTGCATTATCCTGCTGGAAGTAGCCATCAGAGGATGGGTACATGGTGGTCATAAAGGGATGGACATGGTCAGAAACAATGCTCAGGTAGGCCGTGGCATTTAAACAATGCCCAATTGGCACTAAGGGGCCTAAAGTGTGCCAAGAAAACATCCCCCACACCATTACACCACCACCACCAGCCTGCACAGTGGTAACAAGGCATGATGGATCCATGTTCTCATTCTGTTTACGCCAAATTCTGACTCTACCATCTGAATGTCTCAACAGAAATCGAGACTCATCAGACCAGGCAACATTCTTCCAGTCTTCAACTGTCCAATTTTTTTCTGCTGTTGTAGCCCATCCGCCTCAAGGTTGTGCGTGTTGTGGCTTCACAAATGCTTTGCTGCATACCTCGGTTGTAACGAGTGGTTATTTCAGTCAAAGTTGCTCTTCTATCAGCTTGAATCAGTCGGCCCATTCTCCTCTGACCTCTAGCGTCAACAAGGCATTTTTGCCCACAGGACTGCCGCATACTGGATGTTTTTCCCATTTCACACCATTCTTTGTAAACCCTAGAAATGGTTGTGTGTGAAAATCCCAGTAACTGAGCAGATTGTGAAATACTCAGACCAGCCCGTCTGGCACCAACAACCATGCCACGCTCAAAATTGCTTAAATCACCTTTCTTTCCCATTCTGACATTCAGTTTTGAGTTCAGGAGATTGTCTTGACCAGGACCACATCCCTAAATGCATTAAAGCAACTGCCATGTGATTGGTTGATTAGATAATTGCATTGATGAGAAATTGTATTGCATTAATAATCCTTTAGCTGAGTGTATATTATAAAACCGTGAAAGGCTGATGATGAACCAAATAATTCCCAAAATAACTTGTTTGTATTTTCTTATATGTTAAAATGATCAATTATTCTTTCATTTGTTGTGTTATGGGTCAAAATTGACAGTATATACTTTCCTATGAAAAAGGGAGAAAAGTAAATTTTATTTCCTAAAACAACACTTTATTTTGGTCAATTACACAACAAAATTTATGAACAAGTGTAATCTCCAGCAAGGTGTGTGTGTGAGTGTGTGTCTGTGTGTTTTAATGTATGTATGTATGTATGTATGTATGTATGTTTGTGTGTGATGGGCAGCATTGTGCCTTGCAAATGTATTTCTGACATTTGTGGCTAATGAAGCTGTCCTTCTTGTGAGGGCAGAACTGGCATTTCTTCCTCTAGTTTCCAGTAGGTTCATTTGGATGAATAGGGATGGTTGCATCCTTGGCTTGAAGCTGCATCATCACATTGGCAGAGGCAGGCGTTCAGGGTGGACATCTCTGTTGTTCAATATGAGGGCTCACCAGAGATCTTCCTAGCTCCTCCATAAACTGCCAACTTTTGTATGGCTTTCCAGAGTGTGAGAAAGCCCTATATACTGTTGTATAGCTGGGGGACAGGAGGTGTGTACATTGTGTGTGTGTTTCTGAATGTTTGGTTCAAATTTGACCCGAACACAATAGGAAGGATAATTATCATAAGTAGATTAACTATCTGGGCATGACGTCCCCAAACTTAAGTGCCCTCCATGGTCAACATTTGTACATTTACTTATGTACACCATAAAATCCTCTAAGTTCGGTGAACTAAATATTTTTGAGGAAACAGATTACCTCGAACATAATAAGTAAACTGACTTAGAACACAAAAGTAAAGGACACCAAATTATACACAAAAGTAAAGGACACCAAATTATTTTGAATGACTTCTACTTAACCTAAAGGTTATTCTTTTTAAACTTTACTTTATTTAAATATATTATTTATGCAATGTAATGTATTTGAATGTACCCTACTTTGTTGCCATGCTTTCACTGTACTAAATTTTACTGAGTACTGCAACACTGGTACTGAGTTGTAGCAACTCAAAATATTTACTTCACTTTAACTCAAATATACAGTGGGGAGAAATAGTATTTGATACACTGTCAATTTTGCAAGTTTTCCTACTTACAAAGCATGTAGAGGTCTGTCATTTGTTTAATCATAGGTACACTTCAACTGTGCGAGACGGAATCTAAAGCAAAAATCCAGAAAATCACATTGTATGATTTTTAAATAATTAATTAGCATTTTATTGCATTACATTTTATTGTATTTGATCACCTACCAACCAGTAAGAATTCCGGCTCTCACGGACCTGTTAGTTTTTCTTTTTAGAAGCCCTCCTGTTCTCCACTTATTACCTGTATTAACAGCACCTGTTTGAACTTGTTACTGGTATAAAAGACACCTGTCCACACACTCAAACTGACTCCAACCTCGCCACAATGGCCAAGACCAGAGAGCTGTGTAAGGACATCAGGGATACAATTGTAGACCTGCACAAGGCTGGGATGGGCTACAGGACAATAGGCAAGCAGCTTGGTGAGAAGGCAACAACTGTTGGCGCAATTATTAGAAAATGGAAGAAGTTCAAGATGACGGTCAATCTCCCTCGTTCTGGGGCTCCATGCAAGATCTCACCTCATGGGGCATCAATGATCATGAGGAAGGTGAGGGATCAGCCCAGAACAACACGGCAGGACCTGGTCAATGACCTGAAGAGAGCTGGGACCACAGTCTCAAAGAAAACCATTAGTAACATTGTGCTGTCATGAATTAAAATCCTGCAGCGCACACAAGGTCCCCCTGCTCAAGCCAGCACATGTCCAGGCCCGTCTGAAGTTTGCCAATGACCATCTGGATGATCCAGAGGAGGAATGGGAGAAAATCTTTGGAGGGAGCTGAAAGTCCGTATTGCCCAGCAACAGCCCCGAAACCTGAAGGATCTTGAGAAGGTCTGTATGGAGGAGTGGGCCAAAATCCCTGCTGTAGTGTGTGTAAACATGGTCAAGAACTACAGGAAACATATGATCTCTGTAATTGCAAACAAAGGTTTCTGTACCAAATATTAAGTTCTGCTTTTCTGATGTATCAAAAACGTATGTTGTGCAATAAAATGCTAATTAATTACTTAAAAATCATATCATGTGATTTTCACAGTTGAAGAGTACCTATGATAAAAATTACAGATTTCTACATGCTTTGTAAGTGGGAAAATCGGAAAATTAGCAGTGTATCAAATACTTGTTCTCCCCATTGTATCTATGACATTACTCAATACGGTTCTGGAAACTAATTACCTTGATTCTTTTTTGTACATTTAAGTCAAAACGTACTTGCTCAAAGGAATTGAGTAATATACTAAGCCACTCATACAATATAATTTCCCAATAAGCATTGCTCTTTCATTTGAACTCTAGAGTTACTGACAGACATGGTTATTGAACACATTTATTATCTCTAAGTTCACTTTATTGGCTGTTATAAAATAGCAAACTGTAAACATATCCCATAAATCCTTATTTTGAAGTCTTGCAACCCACCTACCTCATGGACTATTCATTTTAAATGTTATCAAAATACACTGCTATATTTTGACATGTTGCCAGAAAGCCCTGATTTAAGAAACTTTCAGGAAATCCCCAGATTCCCAAAAATGAAGTAACTGCTTCTGTTGCTATTTCTGGGAAACCTGTGAACTTAACCAGAATTTTGCAAAGCTACCCACAAGGATTTGGCTTGCTAAGGAATGCAAAATTCCTACTGATATCCAGCACATTGTTTGACAGGAATATTTTTTATATAATTGTTACAATCATTTCAGTAGTGGGTGCAAAATATATGTTTGACTAAATGATTGGATTACTTTAGACAAATGTATGTGTTTGATGTTTTTGTAACTAAGATGAATAAATCATTCAATGTCCATGCAAAAAAGGATAATAAAACAATTCTAAGATATTAACCTGAAGCAGAGCATGCTGGGAACATTTTAATTTGAGGAAGGAATACATTAGGGTTCACAGTGTAACTACACAGGGCAGTCTTGTTTTCTGAGACCTTTGTTTTAGACAATAGCGCTGTTGCATTACAACTGCACCTTTTTCTTTCCTTTCCAAAAAAGAAGGGAAGTTTTGAGTGATTTCTGGATTTTTTGAGTTTTGAGTGATTTCTGGATTTTTTTTTTAGATTCCGTCTCTCACAGTTGAAGTGTATCTATGATAAAATACATGCTTTGTGAGTAGGAAAGCCTGCAAAATCGGCAGTGTATCAAATACTTGTTCTCCCCAATGGATATATATGCCTTTCCAGCTGAAAAGTCCCACCAAGCAAAAATAATCACACATGGTATAATTTACTAGTGCTAGTTAGGACTATTGCATGCTCAGTAATCGCTACTTCAAACTGACTGGAATATTCACACTGAACACTTCAGTCTGTTATGGACGTTCCTGAGCTGATGTGATTTTGGATTCTACGAATGTGTAAAGGAATATCAAAACACATAGAACTACACATTGAATAGGCATTTTGATGAATACATTACCATTCACACTGTTGAAAAAATTTCCCCTCCCAATATCAGTCATCCCTGCGCCCTTGCCTGTCTGCACTCCTGACAACGTCTGGGGTCCTGGGGATCTCCTCCCAGAGGCGGGTTTAGTGATTGGGGGCTCTAGGCAGAGACTGGTTGAGGCCCCTACATCATCTTTTTTTATCTTGTTGTCCTTATCAAAGCCATACTGGCAACATTTTGAACATACAATCTTTCTTTAGTGATTAATATAACTGCCATTTCCAAAGACTCTTACATTGCTGCCCCTTTCAGTAGAGTAAATCAATTTAAAAATTATGATCTGAAGGGTACATACTGATTTATAAACTACCACTACAGGGAAGCACAAAGCATTTAGCCATTATCTTCAAGTGTACAGTAATCATGATCAGGTGCATTCATATACCTTCCTTTTCACACCTTTCCTTATCTGTCAGCTGGGAGGGCCACATACTGTGTACACCAATCAGCCATAACATTATGACCACTGACAGCTGAAGTGAATAACTTGATATCCCTGATTGATTTTTTCACAAGCCACAAAAGCGGTTTGCATCATGCAACATTTGAGAGGCACCGGAAAAGTGTACATCTTACTTGGAAAGACCCACACTTTTGATTCAAACAGTGCGGTAACCTAGCAGTATCTTTCCATTTGTTCTGGGCACAGAGGCTACATATATACCTTTTCAGTGAGCGATTAAGTACAACTACAAACTTGTTAAATGTATTAATATTTGGGAAAGCCTCAACCTATCCAATAGGTTATAAAAACCCTGTCCAGTCCCTAAACCAGACAACAATAAGAGTTAAATAACCCAAATGTCTCAGGGTAAACTTGGGCAGCAATACAAATGTTAGTAGCAGGACTAATCAAGTCTAGACGACTTTAAGGTGGAAGTTGTAAAGGAGAATTGCATCGATTGCTTTGGTCCCTGATTTGACATTGTCCAGTTAGTATCATGGGAAGTAGAGAATCATGTCATGTTTTGCTGTTAGCTTGTTAGAAGATCATAGCATATTTCTACTGGAACATTTGTTAAAATGTTGGCTACTGAACCTGCTCAGATTCATCCAAAATTGCTTAAATATAGCACCTGAACATGACCATGAAATGGAATGGCCCTTCCCTCTGCCCTTAGGGAGCTTTTCCTAGCCACTGAAATTCAAGCCTGTTGCTGTTTGCTCCTTGGGGTTTCAGGCTGGGTGTTCTGTAAAAGCACTTTGTGAATACTGATGACATAAAAAGGGCTTTATAAATACATTTGATGGATTGATTGATACGAGCAGTGTTTTTAGTGGAATGGCCTCACAGAAACGAGTGGGCTCACACAAAATGGTTGATCAAAATTGCTTAGCTATGGGCAAAGGACAAACACTTTCCACTCCAAAGATTCACCTGAAAGGTTAATGAAAGCAGCTATAGTCTGTAAAGGTGTTCGATTTTACTGTCCACTGGCAAACATAACTTCAAACAGCTCCTCAGTACATTTTTCAGAAAAAGATAAATTAAAAATAAACAATCGTGCACTCCCTTGAAACTTGAGACATCTGTGGCGTAATGTGCTGTGTGGCCTTTTATTGATCCCAGAACAAGGTTCACCTGTGCTACAATAATGCTGTTGAATCAGCTCCTTGATATCCCTTAAATGTCAGGTGCCAGAATTTGGGCTAAGAGAAACGTATTCATGATTTCACTGTTCTTTAAACAACAATTACAAATGCCGACTTTAGCCACCTGTAGATGTCCGGGCACCTAGGAGTATTCCCTGAGTTCCTATTATTATACTGAATGTAGATAGCTGGCTTGACTACCTACCAACAATAAAACTAAATGGCTAATTTTTAGCTATTTGAGTGTGTGTTGGATCGGGGGCTTGTGGCAGGGGCTCTAAACATATAATGCTTATGCCTAGAGCTGGCTGGCTCTGATTATACAGGTCATAAATCCTTAAAGATTGACTTAATAGGGTTTTTCATGGTTGGTGTGATTGTTGCCATATCATCAAACTCAATGACATGGAATTTTGCCTCTGGGCCAGTCCTGCCTTTAGCAGGGTCACGCTCACCTAAAATTGGGTTATATGTGAGTTTCTGACATCTTACGAAACTTAGCAGCCAGGATTTAGCTGTTAAAGTGTGTATTGTGCCTCAGTAAAAACAACCCTACTTCTCAAACATACATCTACGTTTAAAGTAAGTGAATTATCGTTTATTATCTTTAGTAACAGAATTGTGATCAGTTTTGACTTCCATATGCAGGGTTGCGTTCCAGGGATTTGGTTCATTCTTTGTGGGCTCATTGTTGGTGTGGAGGGTTGGTGACAGGCATATATATTATGCTTGAATCCAACTGGTATTTTCAGTCTTTGCACAGTCTTATTACTTTTTAAATGTGTGTCAGCGGAGGGTTCATAAATTCTCATTGGAGACAAACAGAAACACAGGTTCAATTGATCTTTTAATATGATCTTTTCACACTGCATTTTCCTTGAAAAACAACAAAAGTTGAACGTTTCAATTTAAGTATGTTAATCAATACTGGGACCCGAAACAAGCAAGTACCTATGATCTGTAACAGGCTATTGCATAATTATGAATTTTTTTAGCTGTGTTATATCTTGTAATGATTCTTGGGTTGTGAAAGAAGAGGCATAAATTGAGGGTTCTGGGATGCCATAAAGGATTATAAACCAAAGATAACACACAATACGTCTATCCATGCTGAAACACATTTCACACATCATAAAGCCACAAGATCAAACGTCTTTCTCTTCTATCTCAAGATTATGACTTTAGATACGTTTCAGACAGCATTGTACCTGTAACACAATTAAAGGACACAAATCTATTTCCGTGTGAAACAGTATAACAGGAATAGCATGGTGCTGGTAACACCAGGATTGTGGGTTCAATTCCCATTGAAAATCAATACAATTAGGTATGAAAATGCACTTAACTCTCCTTGTAATTTAGCTATTCAAATATTTAGGGCTCATGCTACATGTTCCAGATTGACATGCTCTAAATATGCAATATAATCACAATTGAATTACTTGAATGGTCAGTTCAACAAAATAACACAATTACATTGAGGTCCTTACCCCACATGGTATGACAGTAATCAATGCTGTGGTCTGGTTTACATTGTCATCCAAATGCTAACTTTCTTGCATTTGTGTCATAAATCTTGTCAGTAGCCCCAATGTTAACATTTTCTGTGTTTCATGTCCACATAATCTAAACTGTTAACTGAGTTATACAATTAATTTAAGGAACACTGTTTAGAGGAAAAATCTATTGTTTTTATATCTGGGTAAAGTTGCTCACTTTTGCATTAGCTAACATTTCCAGGCATTGCCAGTATTTTGACACCCGTCTAATTAATGATAGATGCTGGATAATAATTTACCCTCATAAAGCCCAAACAGCTTATTAACTACACAGGGCTCAGGGTTATACTTAATGACCCAATACAGTTATTCTCAATCAATGGAGAGAGAAGTTGGAGTCTATTGTAGACTGACAGTGGTTAAGAATTAGGTTGCTCATGAATTGCCACCTTTATTGTAAAATAATGACACCTTTTAGTGATATATAGTCACCAGGTTAGCTCACTTATTTCAATTATGGTGAACACACTGTAGGTGTGAGGAACGGATGAGTATTTAACTAAAGGGATAGTGTGCGTTTTCAAGTTTTTCACAGTTTTTCACATTTTGAAGCATCAATCAAGAACAAAGAATACGATTTTTTTTAAAACAGCAAACAAACATATTAAATATTCCTTTCAGTGTTGTGGTAAGTTTTACATATATCTTTTTTTATTTCAAGTCATTTGTTGTAAATGTACGTTCCCACAGGATGTCACTGAATGAGTTTGAGTGACAGGAATTTTAATTCAGTTCAGTGCAATTCAAATTAAACTGACCAGTCATACAGTGGGTATACAAAGTCTACACAGTCTACCTGTTAAAATGCCAGGTTTTTGTAATGTAAAAGAAAGAGACAATGATAAATCATATCAGAATTTTTTCCACTGGCATTTTAACAGGGGTGTGCAGACCATTTATATCCATGGTACTTACAGAAATCATATAATATATATTTTTTATTAAATAGCCAATTATATTTTTAGCAACTATTTATTTATTTGGCTTTTTTAAAGGCTGCGTCTTCAGGATTAGTTTCAGATCATTTAGGAAATGTTCTATGTGACTGATCAAACATAATGGCATGGACCCAAAACATTTATGAAAATAAACAGTTATATGGTTATATGATATGCATATTTCCTTGTTTCTGAGAAAAGCAAATTTTTGTCCAATGAAATAACCTCAAATATACAGTGTAGACATTTTTAAGGTTGTAAATGACGGTTGTAGCTATAGATTCAGTTACAGACTCAAAATGGCCAGAAACAAATAACTTTCTTCTGCAACTCATCAGTCTGTCGTTGTTCTGAGAAATGAAGGCCAATCCATGCGAGAAATTGCCAAGAAACCGAAGATCTCATACAACACTTTGAACTACTCCCTTCACAGAACTAATTAATTCAGAGCTGGTATCTAGCATCTAGCAATTCAAAATGCTAAGCATTAGACGCTAGCCAAAGTTGGTCATCAAAACACATGAGGTGAGATAGCGATTAGAAATAAGACAAGGACCAAGTTGACCCAAAGTCAACAATTACAGCAGTGTGCCACATTCAAATGGCTATTTCCGGTCCTGTTCATTAGTTAATGGGAAAACTTTGATTTGTCCCTTCCCAATACATCACTGTAAATATAACTATGCAATTTCAATAATATTTATAACATGCAATGAAAGCATTTTATAGACACTAAATAGTGCATTTTTAAGTTTCAAATGATTGTGAACCCCCACCCTTTGTAAGAAATGTCTTTACTTCTACTGTTCTATACAATATAACCATCACCAATCTTCATTTTCACTGCATTTAATTACAGGTCACACTTTGTTATCTAGCGGTTAGCGGAAGTTTGCTGGCTAGCTACAGTAACATCAACCATTGTTTTCAGCTGTTTGAATTCAAGTGAATGAGAGAAGATTGCAATGTATGTAGTGTTCCTTACCTGGCAAGGTGACCGTGTACCTGTCAATCATCTGAAAGGCACTCAATGCACATAGCTAACGTTGGGTTAATCCAGTCAGTTTGTTTTATGTTGGTAGGCTTCACACACACAGTAAGTGATTTTGCAGTGCTACATTAGCGAGCAAGCCGATGGTGCAAACTAATACAGTATTACATCACTACTTTTGTTGTCCCGCTCAGGAATTGCTCTTGAGAAAAAAGATCAACGTAATCTTCAAAAATCTATTTATTCACTGATTGTATTTATCCATTACTAAATATGCAAGGACCGGTATTCATAATTTGTCATAGACTTTTGAGAGCTTCTGAATAATTTAATAAATTATTTACACCCTACCATTTGCCTGATAGTTTGCCTGATAGCATGTCAGTATCTTTTGTGTCGAGATCTTTATAAAAAGGATGTCATTTGTAATTTCGTTAATAATTCGTCAATAATTATTCAATATAATACTGGTAGTAGTATTACTACTGGTAGTAATCCTGTTATTTTTTAACAGTATTACTACCAGTAGTAGTTTGCTAACTTAATTGATATAAAACATTTTATGCAAAACTAGGAAGCAGCGTGGTTTTTCTGGGAAGTTGCGGATAAAATGTTTTGTGCCGTCATAATCACATTCTGGAACTCTGAGTCAGTCCTGAAGTCAAGTGCAAAAAAAAATTATGCTGGGGAGCCATTCAGTGATATTTGAAACTTAGGGGTGAAAAGGTTGATTCCAAATGTTGTAGGTACAGAAGCATATGTTTACTGAGGTGCTAGATACATAAGCACAAGTTAAGCAAAGTGCTAGATATAGAAGCACAGGTTTAGTGAAGTGCTAGATACAGAAGCACCAGTTTAGTAATGTGCTACATACAGAAGCACAGGATTAGCAAGGTGCTAGATACAGTAGCACAGGTTTAGCAAGGTGCTGAATACAGAAACACAGATTGAGTTAAATGCTGGATTGAGTTAAGTGCTATACAGATGAACTGGTTTAGTGAAGTGCTGGTTTAGTGATCTTGTAGATACAGAAGCATTAGTTTTTTATGTGTATTTGGCATCTACAGATATGTCCTGTAGATGCCAAATAAACATTAGATATCAAAATGTGAACTTGGTGAGGAATGTAGAGCCTATTTTATTGGTTGTTCTCGATCTGTGACGTATACTATAATTACTGCTCGGTCAACAATAGGACATAGTTTACCGATACCCAGAAAAGTTATATAAGGTTATTTCTTTTAGGAAACTAGAAGCTTAATCAGCAGCTTAATCAAGTTTAAGGGCATAATTGGCACCATCTATGAACCTGGAAGGACATAAAAGCTTCCGAAGGATTTTTTACATTTTGCCTATGAGACTACAAGAGCTCTAAACATAAAGTTTTATAGTACATTACAACAAATTACTCACACCTTTTTAATAATTCATGATGCACATATAAAGGAGGAGAGCATGTTAGTTCCAAAAATCCATTAGATTCTACCCTTAATTGGCACAGTAACAATTAAAATATCACTGCACATTTGTTTTCACTAAGGCATGCTTATAACTCGACATATGATTTTGGCTCTTATTTTGACTTACCTTGCCTGGATTAACATGAAGTAATGGAAAGCATTTCTCGTAATTCATTAATGTGGAATTCATTAATGTGGATATTATTTGGACCGTCATCCTCTGTAATAGCAAAAAAAATTACAATTACAGTAAGCAAACAGCTTTTTCCATCTGGCAAATCACAGTTCTAGTAAATGATCAGCCAACGAGAAGATCATTTGTTTTCATAGCCTGGGCCTGACATTGCCACAGTCATTCAGGTGCTGATGGCTTCAGGCAAGGTGTGACCTTGCCTGTTTACTCAAACATGGAGGTTTCTCTTCAACAAATAAAGAGAGACCTGATTACATTTAGCTCACTTGTTATAAAGATGTCAGATTCTGTCACCAATAATATTCTAAAACAACAAATCTCCTTGTAAAAACAAATACAAAACTATACGTGTACTGTATCTGACTGTGTACCAGGGGTATGACATCATCGCTTTTTACTGCTTTATTTGTGTTAGGAACTGCTTTATTAAAGCAAGAAATCTTGGGGGTTTGTGATAAATTGTCAATATACCATGGCAAAACACTGTGGGTAGACAACCATGAAAACCAGTGGTTCACTTGGGCCGGAACAATTCAGAACAGCGTTCCCGTACTGTGTCTTCATACTGTGTATATGGTCAGATACTTGCATGTGTCATTATAGTGTTAATATTTTACCAAATTTAAGCTCAAATGGAATTTTTGAATAGCGAATGGTGTTTTGTCCATCATTGATTAGAATGGCCACATCTGAGGCAGTAAGTGCATCACATTATGTTATCACCAATTTTCAGGTTACAAAAGTTATGGTAGCTATGTACTCTCTCAGTTTTGCTGTCATTCAATACAGTTGACCAAAATCTCTTTTTATAAAAGATTAAGTGCTATGAACAGGCTATTGTAGACAATATTAGCCATGACTGGACGGCAAATGCTAGACTAAACTGCACTCCAACCCAGTGTTGCCAGATATTGCAAAAGAAAAAGCAACCGGGACTGCCAAACAATGCAAACAATGCCGTCGTACTATTTAAATTTATGAGAGCCAGCTGCTCAAATAGGACAGAGAAGGCTGCCCAACATTGATGTTACGTTCAGAATCTTCAAATTTTGCAAACATAAAAAATAAAAAAAAATCAACTAAATGTGGAATTAAATTTCAAACAAAGCTTTTTTTCACTACGTAGGTACTATACACATATACACAATAACATTATGACCACCTGCCTAATATTGTGTAGGTCCCACCTTTGCCACCAAAACAGCCCTGACCCAACAAGGCATGGACTCCACTAGACCTCAAGGTGTGCTGTGGTATCTGGCACCAAGACTTAAGCAGCAGATCCTTTAAGTCCTGTAAGTTAAGAGGTGGGGCCTCCTTGGATCGCACTTGTTTGTCCAGCACATCCCACATATGCTCAATTGGATTGAGATCTGGGGAGTGTGGAGTCAACACCTTAAACAGGGCGCACTATCTTGCTGAAAGAGGCCAATGACATCAGGGAAAACCTCTGCCATGAAAAGGTGCACATGGTCTGCAACAATGCTCAGGTAGGTGGTACGTGTCAAAGTAACATCCACATGAATGGCAGGACGCAAGGTTTCCCAGCAGAACATTGCCCAAAGCCTCCTTCCCATAGTGCATCCTGGTGTCATGTGTCCCCCAGGTAAGCGACGCACACGCACCCGGTCATCCACATGATGAAAAAGAAAAAACGTGGTTCATCAGACCAAGCCAATGAGATTATCAGTGTTATTCATGTCACCTGTCAGTGGTCATAATGTTATGGCTGATTGGTGTATACAGAATGTGGCCCTCCCAGCTGACAGATAAGGAAAGGTACAGGACAGTGTGAAAAGGAAGGTCATAATGTTATGGCTGATGGGTGTATTTTCATAATGCGAATACAAACCCAAATGGAAATGTATTTGACATTGTTTGCAAACAAAAGTGAATTGAAACACAGGAGTGATGGTTGCTGATAATGGGCCTTTGTATGCCTATGTAGATAGTCCATTCAAATCAGCCATTTCCAGCTACAACAGTCATTTACAACATTAACATTGTCTACATTTGATTTCTGATCAACTTGTTGAAAGAAAAATTTGCTTTTGAAAGAAACATTCGTTTTTCTTTCAAAAACAAGGACATTTCTAAGTAACCCCCAGCTTTTGAACAGTGGTGTATTAGTAAGGGCAGAGAAACAATATAGATGATTAGAGGTGTGATACCCAAATGTGTTTAATTACATTCAAGAAAAACACCACAGGGATCCATCCTCTTTGGTTGGCTGCTGAGGTCCTGTGTCTGTGGGGTAACAGATAATCATAGGCCTTACTTTTCTCACTTTCTTTTTCTGTATCGTATCTTAGGGCGTCTTTTTCTCCCTCTTGTATAGCCTCCCTGATGTTTGTTTTTTAACAAATCACACTAACCTCACAAATGTATTTATTTTCCAGGGAGATGAACGCTACGGCAGCCTTTGTCAAAATGAGTCCAGGCATGGACCAGCAGCAGTGTATCATTGATACGCATCATTCCACGATAAATGCAGTAGGCAAGGAAGAGCCTGGCCAGGGAGAGGGACAGAAGAGGCTCCAATACATGCTGAAGGATGGAAGCTGCCCTGTGGTCTTCCGGCAGTCGCCGGGTGAGTGGAGCTTATTCCTGGTTGACATCTTCACCACACTAGTGGAGATACGCTGGAGGGCCATGTTCCTCATCTTCTGTCTCTCGTACATCCTCTCCTGGCTTTTCTTCAGCCTCCTGTACCTCCTCATAGCTTACATCCACAAAGACCTTGAGGATCCCGACACGGATCCGTGTGTGCAGAACGTCCGCAGTTTCACCTCGGCCTTCCTGTTCTCTATGGAGACACAGGCCACTATTGGCTACGGATTCCATGTTATGACGGAGAACTGCTTGGTGGCCATCGCGGTGGTGACAATGCAGGACTTGACCAGTTGCTTCATCAACACAGTCATCATCGGCATCACTGTGGCAAAAATGGCGTGTGCTCGCAAACGGGCGCAGACGGTGGGCTTCAGCAGCTGTGCCGTTGTCCACCCACGCAACAACGCCCTGTGCCTTGAGTGGCGCATCGGCGACTTTCGTGGGAACCACATCCTCGAAGGCACGGCCAGGGCACAGGTCATCTGTCCAGTGACGCACCCATCCGGGGTGATCTCGGTGACTTACCAAGACCTAGACATCGAGAACAGGAACCTGATCCTGGTAACCCCAGCCAGCGTTGTCCACAAGCTGGAGCCTGGGAGCCCTCTCTACAGCCTTGGACCAGAGGGCATGACGCAGGGGGACTTTGAGCTTGTGGTCTCGTTCACCTACACTGGGGACTCCACGGGCATCCTCCACCAGACACGCACCTCATACACACTGGGGGACATCCGCTGGGGCCAACGTTTCCAGGACATGGTGTGGCTTGGGAGGAGGCGCTACAAGGTGGACTATGCCCGATTCAATCAGACCACCTGGGAGCAGACTCCCATGGTCAGCGCCGAGGAGATTGACAGGCGGAGATCTGTAGCGCCAACCGCAGTGTCTGTCATCCGATCGCAGCAGCTGTTTTCGAGATCGAGCAGGACATTTTTAAGGTCACTGACTGATGTTGCGGAGGAAGTTATTCAGGAGGCGTCACTCTGATGCCAGTGTGATGTGGTGGGGAAAAAGAAACGGATTAGTGCTTTTTAGGGTCGTTTCACCCTTATGTGCATATTAACACGTAGTGTTGACTCCCAATCCTATTCTGTGATCTTTACATGACTGAAGTTATCCACCATTGTCCCAATATCCAAACAAACATAGTGAACGAGCCTAAATGATTATATGCCCATCATCAGCATCATTAAGTGGTTTGAGAAGCTAGTCAAGGTGGATCATTTTCACCTTCTCTGACACCCTAAACTGCCTTTGGTCTTCATAAAGGTATGGAAACGTTAGCCTTAATCCATTATTTTCCAGTCCCTTTTGACTGTTTACTTCTTCTTGGTGAATATTGGCATGTTGGAAACAGTCAGGAAATCATAAATTAATGTAGGTTTATTATTTGTCATTATCTATTTAAAAATATATATATATAAATTATAAACCTTGTGCGTTTGTATAACATTCTAAATGTTTTTTAAAAAAAGCTAATTTGCCTTTGTATGTACTCAATGTCATGCACATTTAGGATTTTAAGAGCTTACAACTTGCCTTTGGTAGAAACAGTGATTTATATATTTCTTGTATTCAACTTAGCTTGTAAGGCAGGGAGGTCACTAAGCAGTTTGCTGCACCTGTTATAACACCTATGTAACAAATACATTATTTAATATGCAGTGTATAATCACATTGAAAAGCAATGTTTGTAAATTACTTGAATATGTGTACAGCAAAGATTGTAGCAATATTTTATAGATTTATTGTATGAATGTGGTATGTCTTTATATATTTTAAAACCAGTAATGTTTTATTAAGATTGTTTCTTTCTATTATGAATGTAAATAGTTAGAAAAATATTACTTTCTATGTTTTCTATAAAGTAAGTATTTCTAATATATTTAATATAAAATCTGATATCTAATTTCTGTGTTTTCAATATTACATTGGATATGAGTTATGTGCTGAGCTAAATCTTACACAGCAAATCACTAAGCCAGTGCAGCCTAATCTAAAGGAGTCTATAAAGTCCATGTTGACATACTGGCCATTGTACTTTACCTGATAAATGTATAAAGTATTTCTATTATTTGTGACCATTGCTTAATTGCATGTATCAGAGATGTCAGAATATACAGAGCTAAACTTCACATTGTCACAAAATAAAATCAGAAACTTTAGCTTACTTTCTTACATGACCTTTAACACAGTAACCTTCTGCTATACCAGCAGCCAAGCTGGCGATTTCACTAGTGTTTTTACTTCCATTGTAGATAGACATTATAAAGTAGACAAAATGGGCTAAGGTTAGAGAATCATCTTCAAGTTCTGAATGGTAGACGTTTAAGCATTTCCACACCTGTAATCTGATTTCTAGCTACTACAAAATCAACTTGTCGATCTTAGGTTGGTGCTAAATCAGAATATTTTAAGATTAGACTAAGAATATAATATTCTCTAGGTCCCAAAATCTCAGATTAACTGCCTTTTATGGTTCTATTGGAGAACATGTTCCTATCAACACCCTGGGATTTGTTAATATGATAATCGTAATTTTTTTCAGCCCTCTAGCATCTTCAATTAAAATAGCAGAAACAATGTATTTACAACTTACATTAAATTAGCTTGGCAATGTACAGTAGTAACATTATACAATATTGGGTTAGGTATTTCCATTTTTATAGCCAGTTCTTCTTGTGGAATAACTAACCAAGCAAGCAAACACTATTTGTATAAATCTCCAAGGTCAGTGGTGCAGGACAGGTTTAATATCTAAGAGCTAAATACCTTTTCTAATAAATTGTAATTAACATTTTCTTTCTTTTTCATTATCCATGCAGCAGTTTCAGTACTGAAATCACTGGATGCAGTCTATTATAGAGCACTGGGTTTTCTTACTGGTGCAAACTTTTGCCCAAATCACAACAAGAAGAGGAGCTTTCTAATACCAAGCACCACACTCATGGAATGTCTCACAGAGAAAACTTTAGTGAGAAGTGTTTGACACATTTTCACCTTTAACTCTGATTGTTTTTCTTAATGTGTGTGTGTGTGTGTGTGTGTGTGAGATTCATGTCTATGTGTTTCTGTATGTTTTCTTAACTTTTTTATATGGCTGTAATACCGGGCTCAACTGTAAAAGTGACATGGGACTCATCTTGACTTCCTTGTATAAATTAAGGTAAAATATTATATACATATCCAATGTGATGGCCCAAATAAAATGAAACCTACTTTTGCTTCTAATCTAATTGTCGCTAAGTTTTAATAAAACATACACTGCCTGGCCCCCAAAAAATTGCACACTTTGTTGGACTGCCTTTAGCTTAGATTACAGCGTGCATTCGCCGTGGCATTATTTCGACAACCTCAGGACTCGTTGGTGGCCAATTTATGTGTGAAATTGATTCCTCATGCTCCCTGAAACACTCTTGTGCAATTTGAGCCCAATGAATCCTGACATTGTCATTATGGAATATGTCCATGCCATCATGGAAGAACAAATCCATTGATGGGATAACCTGGTCATTCAGTACATTCAGGTACTCAGCTGACTTCATTTGATTGCCACATAACATTGCTGAGCCTAGACCTGACCAACTGAAGCAACCCCAGATCATAACACTGCCTCCAGAGGATGGTACATTGGGCACTATGCATGATGAGTGCTTTGCTTCATGTGCTTCCCTTCTGAACCTTCTTATCCAGAGTCCAACAATCTTTATTGTCCCTAGCAAATTGTAGCCTTTTTTCCCAATTAGTCTCACTCTGGCCACACAGCTTTTTAGTCCCAGTCCTGAGTTCTCATCAATCACTATTAAACATGGCTGTTAGTTCTACTGTCAATTTTTGAACGATTCGACTTCACCAAGCGTATGTGTCCTCCGGTCATTCAAGATTTTACCTGAATGCATTTATTCCATAAGGTTGACGGTTCACCAGTTTTAATAATGCGTTGGGCAGTTCTTAACCCATTTCCATTGATTTCAGCAAAATCCAAAGTTTTCTTTGCTTGATGCAGGCCAATAATTTCATCCTTCTGAAACACAGTAACATATTTTCCACGACCGCGGAATACGTCTTCCAACATGGTTGATTAAGAAATGAGAAGCTAGTCACTGCATCAGTTAGGGTTAAAATAATTGTTGCATCCTTAAACAAATTAATCACTGCAGTAATTATTCAATCATAGTCTTAAGTATTTGCTTATTTAAATCCAAACAGACTTTTTTGTCCTGGCAGTGTAAAAATACCTCCGTTTTTCTTTAGTTATAAGTCATGAAGATAGAGATTAATTTGCTTAGTAAGTCGTCATGCACGAGTTTTCCAAGATATGTTAAAAAAACGCAGTACTAATTTCATCAGCCGTTTTATCAGTGTATAAATAATCCCCTGCGAGGATGGGCTTTAAACTAGTTGCTGTAACCCAAACAACCGCTCTAGTTTGTAATTGGTCGACAACAGGGACAGGGCGGAGATAGGCGCATGTGTTTTTAAAGTACGCCCATGAAAAGCAATGTATCTTCTTCAGTGTTTGCTGAAGAGGTTGATGGCAGTAATTACGATGAATATCCGAATATCAAATATGAATGGTGCAACACACATTTGGAATATAACGCAGAAACCTTCCTGAAGTGCTGGGATGTATTAGAATAATTCACAGATGATTTGCTCTCGAACGATCAACAGGTAAGATCCAGCTAAATCCATTCTAAAGGCGAAAGCTCTAGGAATAACGGGACAACCAGTAATAACGGATATTCTGTACCCTAATACTAGCGCAAGAAAACAACAGAAGGATCCCAAAATAGGAAACGTCATGCTAGAGATTTTCTTTCATTTAAGTTAGTTCAATTAAATTTGATAAGGCTACGTTGAATCGCTGTTGTATTAAATGTTCAAATAGTTTGGGAGAGAATTGTTCATTCCCTGCGCGTAATATGCTGCTAATTGGTTAGCGTTCACGGTATTCATATAATGAACGGGTAGTGCTGCCTTTTTTTGTGAAAAGTGTATTGTTTGACAGTGAAACCGAAACAAGTATATTGTTTGACGGTGAAGCAGAAACATTTACTTTCTGCCTTTAGTTCACCTGTAACATCCTCAGACTGTAGGGAAAGTACAGTGCGCCAGTCAGTGGCCCAGGTTAATTTAATTACATCTGTTAATACGTCCCCTATTATTTATTGTTTTGACCTGTCTCTATTTTTCATATGGTGTATTACTGTCAATTTTATTGTTATTTAATAGACAGTTACACACCTATGCACCCATGGTGTACATTGCCTTATTTGATTATGATCCGAATTTAAAGTTAGGCTAGGGGAATTATTTATCACTTTCATTCTGGAACAACATTACTCAAGAAACCACTAAAGCCTACTGTCACCCCTGACGTCACATATTAGCAGGTCATTCTGGAATGAATAGTGATGCAGCTGCATATTGGATATAAATTATTGATCAGTTCTTTGTAATAAAAAAAACCAAACAGCTGGTTTATGTAACTAGTTTCCATCTGCTTCAGCTGGTGCTGTCCTAATTGCACACAGGCAAAGCAAACAGTTGCAGCTTGTGTGGCCGCAGCTAATCCCAGTGCATACATTTACACCCCGATAGCCTGACATAATGTTAGATAACAGTTCATGCGGAATCTTATGAACGGACTACATAATTACATCGTTAATAGATTTCATCTGAGAGAACAGTGGGTGTGACAGAGACGTGCTGTTGACTTGCACCCCGGGTCTCATTCATTTGTCACAGACCTTCTGCTCTCATTGGGCTACGTTATATGGGCTAGATACCGTCATCATTGTAGCCAGTGTTTTCAGTGTTTGTAGTCACTGTGTCTCTGATCGGTCTGTCATTTTGTCAGTGCATTGGCTTCATTTTAAATTTTCAGTCATTTTTCGTCTCGTCATCGCGTTTGATTTTGCCTGCCTGCGAAGCAGTTAGTGGCGTTGGTGCTGATTCAGGTAGTGGGGCCAATTTAGTTGTTGTGTTGGGCAGAATGTGTGTGGCAATGTGATCAGCCCTGCTGTACTGTATAGCTCAGTTGGTAGGGCATGACACTTGTACTACTGGGGTTGTTGGTTCAATTCCCACAGTATTCCTGTTTGACTGGTTCTTTTTTAATTTGAGCTTCTGTTATAGTCCAAATACCTAATCATTTGAAGTCCATTGGTAATAATCTTAATGTACAGTATATGTAAGTGTTTAATACTATAGAACGAATTGAGTGTGTGCACATATATTCACAATCTAGTATTTTCCATTGATCGAGAGGTACCATCATTCCTCACCACGAGACGAATGGTCATGTTGACGCATAAGGGCCCACCAAAATAACCACACTATGCAAGCTTCTCAAATGGGACTTCATCCAAGTAATGTCTTGACCTTCTCTCTGTGACAGTCCAAACATGGGAGAGGTTCATATGACGGGTTGTTGTTTTGCCATATGGGAGGTAATATGCCAGCATATAATATTGTCGCCTTTCATACCCTGTGGTGAATTCTAATGGGTCTCTTAGGCCCTAACAAATGTAGTCGATATCTGGTTGGTTTTCTAATGCAGTTGTCCTTGTTCAGGGTAACATGTGGTGCAAGGTTGTTGTTGCATTAAAACAGAGTGGAACATCCTGGATAGATCTGGTTTACAAATTAGTTACTAAGCATATTACTTGATAAAGTTGTGTAAGTTGTTGAATTATTAGAAGGAACTGAACATGTGTTCTTCACTCTGCACTTTAACTGGGTATTCCTTATTCACCATGTTTTTTCAGTGCTCGTAATGTTATGCTTTTATGATTTTCTTGCCGTAGGACATGTCACTACTGCGTAACTGAGTTAACTTGCTCAGATCAAGACAGTTTGTTATAGGGAAATACATTTGCTTTTGTTGTTGTTTTTAACAGGCAATTCTGATTAGACTATATGAGTGTGGTTACTGAAATCAGCTGCAATTTAACTTCTGAGTTACTATTTTCTTTCTGAAGGCTATCATGGAACCTTTCCAGGGATAGTTCAAGACGAGGACAGTTTGGGAAAAACTGGGACTATCCCTAGAAAGAAACGGGGACATCTGGCTGCCTACTATGTTTGAGCCTGAAGTAAATGTTTTATATACTGCTAAATGTACAGTAGAATGTATTCGTTACTTCATCAATGTCCAACATGTTTCTTTGGCACCTTTGAGCACTGAATGCATAATTTACACGACAGGAAACCGCACACCAAACGCAGCTGATGTTTCCTTGTGGTTCCGCCAGTTAGTCTTAACACAGCCTTTTCTTTCTGTCTGTTTGCAGCCAACTTCACTGATGAGGTGCAAGTCACGCATATGAGAGGAGGACTGAGCAGGTCCCCTCGCCAGCTCTGCTCTCCCCTGGAGAAGGCCGTTCGCCGCAGCAGGGGCAGTCTTTTCCCGTCCCACTCTCTAGGTCCCTACTGTCCTGCCCTTCACATTTCCTATCTTAGTTGGTCCCTGCAAGCATTCGAAACTGTTTCTCCAACGCTTCTACCAGAAACTCAGACTGTTTTCCAAAGCAGAAGCGGCGGTTGGGCCCAGCTGTTCCTCCTTCCAGGGGGAAGCCATGGGGAGCGTGAGGAGCCACCGCTACAGTATTGTCTCCTCAGAGGAAGATGGGATGAAGCTGGCGACCATCGCCATGCCTAACGGCTACGGCAACGGCACGCTGGCAAAGGTGAACAGGGAGCACCAGCAGCCTGTGAGTCGGTTCGTCCAGAAGGACGGCCACTGCAACGTGCAGTTCGTCAATATGAACGACAAAGGCCTGCGCTACCTCGCCGACCTGTTCACGACCTGCGTGGACATCCGCTGGCGCTGGATGATGATCATCTTCTGCCTCTCGTTCCTCGTCTCTTGGCTGCTCTTCGGCTTCGTCTTCTGGCTGGTGGCGCTTGCCTATGGCGACCTTGAGAGCGAGACACAGCTGTGCGTGTCCAACGTCAACAGCTTCACCGCTGCCTTCCTCTTCTCGGTGGAGACGCAGACTACCATTGGATATGGCTATCGCTATGTCACAGAGGAGTGCCCCGTGGCCGTCTTCATGGTGGTCTTCCAGAGCATCATCGGCTGCATCATCGACGCCTTCATCATCGGCGCCGTCATGGCTAAGATGGCCAAGCCCAAGAAGAGAAATGAGACGCTGATCTTCAGCCACTACGCCACGGTGGCCATGCGGGATGGCAAGCTGTGTCTCATGTGGCGCGTGGGGAACCTTCGCAAGAGTCATCTGGTGGAGGCCCACGTGCGCGCCCACCTCCTCAAGTCGCGCACCACAGCCGAAGGCGAGTTCATCCCCCTGGATCAGATGGACATCAACGTGGGCTTCGACAGTGGCATCGACCGCATCTTCCTGGTGTCGCCCATCACCATCGTTCACGAGATCGACGAGGACAGCCCCTTGTACGAGATGAGCAAGCAAGAGCTGGAAACATCCGAGTTCGAAGTGGTGGTCATCCTGGAAGGCATGGTAGAAGCCACGGCCATGACCACGCAATGCCGCAGCTCGTATGTGGCCAGTGAGATTCTTTGGGGCCATCGCTTCGAGCCAGTTCTGTTTGAGGAGAAGAGCTACTACAAGGTGGACTATTCGCGCTTTGAGAAAACCTATGAGGTACCCAGCACGCCTGAGTGTAGTGCCAGGGAACTGGCCGAGAAGAAATCGCTGGTCTCCAGCTCTAACTCCTTCTGTTACGAGAACGAGGTGGCCCTTGGAAAAGTGGAGACAGAGGAGGAGTTCGATGAGGAAGAAGAGAATGGGAAGGAGGACAAAGAAGTAAAAAGGGAGGATCACAGCGCTTCTGAAAATGGCTCTGCGAATGCAGCACTGGATGACACGAACACAGACACAGTCTCAGTACACTCCGAACACAATCAGGATACCAGTCCATCGAGTCCACCTTCAGAAGCAAGGCCTCTAAGACGAGAATCTGAAATATGACTGCAGAGATGTTGGGGGGAGGGGAACACTACATGATTACATTACTCTACTATGATAGGTTTGAGCTTTGCTCTTAACAGCTGTCTGTACAACTACACAATGGCTTAAAATGGACGGTGAGGTGAGTGTTATTTTCTGAGCAGGTTGCTCGTGGACACAATGATACAGAATTAACAGACCAGAGAATATGATGCAATATTATTTATTCTCTTTTCACTAGTCACTTGTGAGAGTTGATAGCAAAATGGCTAAGAGGAGCTCATGGCTCTTCTGGCCTTTGGCGCTACAGAACTGGGTTGGGTGAAGTAGCATTTTATACAGTACAGATGCCATGTTTTCATATGACCATCCACTTCTTCCACCTGGACTTAATGTAACACACAAATCGGTCCCCCTCAGTTTGGTATATTTAAGTTTTGTATATTATGTCTTAAATTCCAGGCTTGATTAGTGTTCACCACATGTTTGAATCCATACTGATTTGAGTGTCCAAGATTTACATAAACCCCTTAGAAACCAAGTTTTGCACTGCAGAAAATGCTGATTTGTAGTATATTTCCAGTTGAAAAATTATTCTTTGATATTCTAATTTCTCCCTCCATAAATTAAAAAACATATAAACCCCTACAAAACATATATACATAATTTAGATGATAATGAACATTTCCTGTTTCTGCAGGATTTTGTTCCTGCTGTAGTAAACTGGTTCAAATTGAGACATGGCATCTGTATGTGCAGTGTGTATGTGTGTATCTGTGCATGTGGCATGCATGTATGTATGTGTGTATGTTGCAAGAAAGCATAAGAATGTCGATACATTGAGACAGTTGGCCTTTTCTCTAGTGGAAAACATTTAAGGGGATTTAGCAAAAGGAAACACTAACACTATATATGAATGTGCAATGTGAATTTCACTGAATAACTATAAAATCTCACCAGTAAAACCAAAGAGAGGTTCCCATTTTGCACATGTTTGTAAATATGAGCTGCTTTACTGGAGTGGCCATTTTTAATTAGCTTTATGTTTGCACTAGATTTAGTTAATGGCAGCTGGAGAAGGACAGTGTTTGTAGCAGGGCAAACTTGTATTTGTATTTCCAATCAATCAACCAGCCTACCCTTGTGTTCTCAACTTTCCAAGTAAGGTAGCTGTGGAAATATAAAACATGTATCTTCTCTTTTTTCAGAACAAGGAGGAAGAGAGAACTTTAGGGAACTTAGATAAAGATTGTATCATTAAATAGATTAGAGATATGCACAGTTTGACATTCTAAAATAATATATTTGATGTCTTTATACTGGCTACTAATATGTCAGCTGATGTCTGTCAACTGATTTGCAAAGAAATAATATCATTTTGTCTTGTCACCCTTGTAACAAAGCTTTTGAAGGTAGATATCTGATACCATTAATGTGGCCCCAGCTTTTTAACCCGTGTATGTGTGTGTGTGTGTGCGTGAGTGTGTGTACTGTGTATTATGCTTCTCAAGCCATCATTTCCCTCTCCAAGTTCAGAAGCATTTGCAATGTGAACCTTTAACATGAGTCTTAGTAACACCAATAAGCAATAGACATAATTGAAGCAGGCATTAATATCTGTATAAATTAAAGATATATTCATGGCTAGACACATATATCTCAGAAGCCATCCTGCTTTTAATGTGCAATATGGTCCTGGGCTTGTACCTACTGTAGGATGAGATAAAGAAGGAAAACATTGATGTCATTGCACAGAATTCCCAGTTGAATGGATCACAGTGAGTTAGATGGGAACATTTGACTCCTGTCTTTTATGACATCGGCTGCTTCTTATCCTTCTCTTATCCTTTCTGATCCGAGGCTTGCTTGTATCAAGCCAGACTCCCCCAGGAACCAGATACCCTGAACTGAAAGGGAGGAAGCAAATCAATGTTTTAGTAAAATGCTGCTAAGTTACAAACTGTATGGTAAGAGCAAAATGTAGGAGCCAAAATCTATTGTTAACAGTATCCATTTTGAAATGAAGTAAAAATGGAGAGGTGCTTAACGTATTTCAAAACTGTGCATGTTTAAATGGCCTGATTATTTCAGTGTAACAGTTATCGAAGGATACAATGCACTTTCTTCTTCATGAGAACCCCCCCCCGATTACGATGTCACTAGAATAAATGTGTATTTATCTATACTGTACGTTTTGGTGAAGCCTGGTGTGCAACAATGAGACAACTAGAACTCTTTATTTCTTGATTTGAAACAACAAATGTTTTAAAAGGTTAACTCTATTTCCATCAATGTTTTGGCTTTCTCGCTCTGAATGGGGACGTCGCAAATCTTGTTACTCTGCTGTGTCTGATAAGTCTCCTTTGGCAGCTGTTAACATTGCCTTCTTTAATGTTAACGGTGCTCAGTTTTCTGATGCCCTAATTATGGTTTATTTGAGACGAGTGTGTGATGGGTCTTGTGAAGATGGAGCAGAGTTGTTGTTTTGTCACCTTTGAACGGACCAGCACTTTGTGTTGTTGTTACATTGCTTTGAGCCAAGACAAGACAAGGTCACTCTCTTTCAGATACATACATTATTATAGTGCACAAAAGCTGACAGACATTCACAAGCACGCAAATGTACACACACATTAATGCACATGCACTGAACTAGATACCAGTATAGATTTTACATAATTCTTTTTTTTCTCACAACTCAACAAGGTATTACATTATTTTGAGTCCCAAACGTGTGTCTGTAATTGCTCTACAGATTATCGACTTACTATCCATAACATTTGAACTATCTACAAACCCTACTCTAAACGTTTTGTTGAAAGGTTGTTGAAATTTTGTTAGTATCTATTGAACATCGAAATTGGGACTCTCAAAATAAAGTTAAACCCTACAATAACAAATCTTCATAATACAGTTATGTAACACTACTCATGCAGAAATTGAACTCTGAATTTACATTTAGTGTGAAGGTCTTCTGGCAATATGCACAAGTGTCACTTTTTTGGCTGCCAATATTGTAGGCACGCAGATACAAATTAATGTTTTATATTATTAGCACCAAGATACTTTATATGAGACTGTATTTACTGTAAAAGAATGCCCATAACAGTTAGACACTGAATCCAAGGCAGTATAGGTGTATATTGAGTTCCCATGCATTAAATAATGCCATGTTGGTCAGTCACTGAGTTTAGTTAATAACTTCTCTTGAAATACCCTTGGGTTTATATTTTTCTATCAGAGTCTTCCTATAATGTCAAGCACAGACCGGGAGGTTGTACAGATTTTTATATTTTGTGAATTAAATTGTAGATATATTCATGTATATTGAGGTTGCAGATGTTGATGATACTGTTATTACTATATCTATGACAATTTTGTTTTGTCTTTTTCAATAAAATAAATTGCAGAAATCCTCAAAAACAACTGAACTGATTGACTGCTGTTTGTTAAATGTAAACTCTTGCCATCAATTACGACAGGTTAAATTACAATAGGTACAGTATTTTCACATTTCAAGCATTTTTCTGAAATAAGTAAACCCAGGCTTGGTCCAATTATGAAGCCCAAACTTCCAGATATGTTTGTTACCATGTCTATGCTACCATGCAATGTAACATTTTATTATTTCTTATATTTTATTAATTATGTGCATTTCTGACCAAATACTGCACCTTACATGAGAAACAGGGTGAAAGAGAGTTGAGAGAAAGAGAGAGAGAGCCCAAATAGACTGAGCTGTACTGGGGCTGGCTGTGTAGGAGGCTCCCCCAAATTTAGACCCATGTCCCAGATACCAAGCTGTTCGCTGTCAAAGCGCACAGAGTCCACTTACATTAATTCACTGAACCTGACTTGCTGAAAAGTTTTACAAAGCCTGCAGAGACCCCAAACTGTATTAGTCTCCCTTATTAGGGAGACACGCATGGAAAGAACACGCATGGAAAGAACTTCAGTAAACTATGAATGGCAAACTATTGACAGTGGACATTTTTTAATATTTCAATTATATTATAAACCAGTTACCAACATAATAAGAAAAAATACATGTTTGTTAATCAGTCTCATTTGAACATTTGCATATTTGTCAGCTGTGTTGATTGATGCAAAACATATCAAGGTGATTCCTAAATGTACTGTTCTCAGGGTGAAAAAGAGACAGGCACAGAAAGAAAAAATACTCTCCCCAGCAAACCTTCTATGTCAAAGTTAAATATTAAATTCATGGGTCACTTCCTTCATTCATAGATTATCTTGATAAAAGCAGCTGTGTGCTCTGACGGCATTTTGTCCTCTGGACTACAGGCGAGCATATTATGTAACCAGCCCATAGCCCACATCTCCAGAGAGTATAGAAAGTCTGCTCTCATAGGATGTTACCGGTTAAAGCACTGGAAAAAGACAAAGCTTAAATCCAGTTTTGAAATGCAGCTATCCATTATCACTAACCCTAGAAATGACAGTGCAAGTATCTTTATCTCCCACGGAAACGCGTTAAATCAACAAAATAAAGTTCGTTTTCAACTGTGAGTGGGAGTCTGACAGGATGAGGGTGAAGTCAGAACATCGATCCAAAAGCAGTGGAGGCAGTGAGCCAGTTTGATTTGGTTCTAGTTATGGAGGAGCCCCAAGGGTTTTTTCCACATTATCCAATAAAACATCGCCATGGATCAGAATTTAAATACAACTGGATATCATGTTGCATTTTACTTCTTTGCTTCACTGTTTCAACTTACAGTACTATTAAAAATAATTAATTAGATGGGTTTCATAAATATTCTCTTAAACCTGCACTTGGTTTTTTCAGTTAAAAAACAAAAGTTTTGTCCCCTATAAACATGTTGTATAAGCAAATTTTTTAGCAACAAAGACAATTCAGTGCCACTGGAATGTCAACTGATAATTTTTGGAGAGTGCCGCTGCTTTCCAGACAATTCTGTTCCGGGTCTTCCTCCTTGGCTTGTTTTCTAAATGTGCATTTTACCTGGATGATTTATATAGCATAAGTACGCCATATGGAGCGAAGTTAGCTTACAGTAAGACACTATAATGTCAGCTTGAGACCAGGACTACAAACTGCCAATTCCTCCCTTGTCTACTACAGCATACACTATGAAAACTGAAAAGAAGCGAAAGAAGACTTAAACTAGCTCTCTATGGCTAGCAACCAGGAACCCTAAGCTAACGTTAGCAAGGTTAAGAATAACGTCGAACTCTGATTTAGCGCTCTTGTTTTGGAGCAGGTTATTCTATTTTTCATATTATTATTCAGAACTTCATTGTCTTTCGGGTGCAGAACAGGTGAGTAATTGCAAAATGCTGTAATGTTTTTTTTTCAGAAAAAATCCTACCTAGTGCAGCTTTCTGAATGTCTATCTTAGCCTAGATTTAATCCTAGATTTCATAGACTGTGGAATAGACATATAATCAAGGTTTTCCAAAGTACAGTTGTCACTGCCATGAAAAGAGCACATAGGTCCATGGTCCATAATGACATGAACTACTCCCTGTATTAGAATGTGCCAGAAGTGAATTCCAAACCGACGAAGCAACACAAACACACGCACACGCACACACACGCACACACACACACACGCACACACACCTCCTGGGCTGTTCACGTCATCAACTCACTGATATTGACAGATGCCATTGTGCCACAAACGTGTGAACAAAGCCCTGGGTAAATTCCAGTAGTCGCTCTGACCACTTCATTAGTTGGACAGCTTTTTAAGAAAGTTAAGTGCAAGCTTAGTGGAATTCAGATAGGATAGGAGTCAAATAATTTTGTTGGTTTGTTAGAAAAACTTTGGAAGCCGGGAAATTGCCTATGACAAGATCACTGGATTGAAAACCCAAGCTGGCAGGCTGAACATTATTTAATCTGTCCCTGAGCAGGGTAGTTGCTCAGTAATCGCTCCCAGGCCAAAACAGTAATTGCTCCCAGGCCATTGATATACTTTGTGCTTTCAGTTAGCCTCCATGATAGTACCTAATGACGTTGATGTTATTAACTATTTGTCTTACAGTTTGTCCCTCACACATAATGTAGTTTGAAGCCCCTGGCTCTGCCACGTCACAGTCTCTAACCAGTGAAAAGCTACAGTTAAAACCTTTGGAGAATGAGGCCAGATTAAACTCTCCATGCTTTGCCTCTCTGTGAAAATGCTCCTATGAAATAGTTCCCGTAGTTCTCTTTGGGCACACCACTTCTGCAACTCATCCAGCCTTTATTCCCACTGAACAGGAATGAGTTATTGTGTAGAACTTTTTCAGTCAGGTCATGTCAAATCACACGGTAGCAGGAATAAAAAAGATAAACAATGAAGGTAAACATGAAAAGTATTTTATTTAGTAGTAGGTTGAAAGAGTTGCGTTGCTAAGTTTACAACTATCTATTTGTGACATACAATATTATTGAGGGTGGGTACAGGTGCTATCAGTCTCACCAGTGGGTCATGAGACAGAGTGGAAATCATCTGCATAACTTCATCTTCATTACTAACGTTTTCACCTCTCAATACAGCAGGAGAAGGGGAGGGGAACAGACATGTCATTGAAGCAAAATTAGTGAAACAAGTGTCTTTTTCGTGCTCCACTACTTTGTACAAGCTGTGAATACATCTGGCTCATTTCAATAAAACTTGACTAGAACGTTTAGAGACGTTTATACACATTGCTCAATTCGCAGACATGTTTATTACCCAGGAAGAGCTAGATGTTGTCTGGACAATTTCTTGGTAAGACATATTTAGATAGTTTTAAATGTGTCTTTAAAGGGGATTCCTGAACATTTTACCAGTAACTTCAGGTCAGAGAATTCACAGTTCTAAATTATGGTCATTTGAAGGAAGCTCAGACTTTGCCTTAAGTTAAGATTGTGCGTTGTCAGGCTCAGGTCAACCCTTTCAAAACATGTACGTTTTCCTCTAATGCTTTTGTTTTTATAGATGCTGTAAATACGTTTGATGGAACTCGATTTAAACATTGGAAATGTCCTGGAAACATTTGGGAGAAAGATGCCATGGAGAAAGTTTGTGAATCTCCTATGTTTAGGCTTTTATTTGCATATCTAATAATATGTTGAAGTTAAAACGTCAACCCTGACATGTGTTTGCCATTGTCACCAATCCCCTCCAATAAAGTCTAGAAATGACTCGGACAACTACTCTAACCTGTTGCAAAAAATACATTGTGACAAATTCGACAAGATCAGAGTTTTTGACAGTGTGCCAATGACAGCAACATTCTATGCTACCCCACAGACTGCATTTCATTGACCTCGTAACTAGATCTATTGGACCATATCCACGGGATTACATGGAGGTTGATATACAGTCCTGGGATCTATGTGGAGTCTTATGGCAAAGGGTCTTAAATTGTCAGAAATGACTAAAAACATCATTTTGCTTTGTCATTGTGGTATGTGTAAATTGAAGGCAAACAAAATATGTATACAGTTATAAGTCCATGACTTAACAAAAGGTGAAGGGGTCTGGTGACTATTTGAAGGTACTATAATCATGCCCCAGTATGATAGGTTACACAAGGTTGAGGTTGCCGATACAGAGTCTCAGCCCTGTTCATGTATAAAGAACATAACGCGATAAAGGTAAAACCTCTTCAGAACTGTTTAAAAAACCTCATTAACCCTGTGCTTACAGCTGGAGTAAAGCTGTGACACGGGATGCCGAGAGGGCTTCGCTCCATGATTACAGATGGCTCACACCTTCTGCAGTAGGTGTATTGAAGATTTCCCAAAGAACTAACATACACCAAACCAGTAAAAGCATGAAGTAACAGCACTAGCTGGATCTGCACTGCATGTCTTTTCTCTAATCATCTGGGGCCCCCTTCCTTCTGTTCACTAAAACCAAATCACAAATCACATTCTGTGAAGACAGAAAACGACAAGATTCATTAATACATTTTTTGTTTTACATTTAAATGAATGTTTTGTTTATCATTTAAATGTGTGCCTGTGTACACCTTGTTTCAGCCCCATCTTTACCTAATGACAGACATAAAGTTGGATAAGTGCTTTATTAGCATGATCATAGCACTGTAGAGACGTTTCACACGTCACCCAGCAACCAAATTAGAATTTCTGATCTAGAGTTACAGCTGAGGTCTGTGGCTGAAGAAATGTAACGAATCTGATATTCATAGACACGAGCAGTCGATGCAAGGACTGGTCCATGATAAAGCTACAGTATAGTCTGAACCATGTTTTGAGGCTGCAGACTGTTTATGTTCACATTGTTTACAAACACTGGAGTAAAACCAGCTGATATTTGGCTCTTGATTGGGTATACTGGTTAAACTACTGTATGCATTTCAAGAATAAATGGATGAATATAATTAATTTATAGGTCCAAAATGAGATCTTCTGTGATACTTCGGCGATAGAGATTGAAGCCAGCCCTTAATGCAAGGCTATAAATAAACAGTATGCGACAGATGTGAGATCAGCAAATTCCCAGAACACAATACAGGCCAATGGCAGAAGCTCTCACAGGGCCATATGTTGCAACACAGGACAGACTAAAGGCTATTATGGCTAGACAGAATAAGGAAACATTTTGTAGAGAGAACTAGATTTCACAATGACACAGTGCATTTTACTCTTAAAATTAAGACAATTCATGATGACAAAAAGATAATAGTTTAAAGTTGGGTATCCAAGCAATGGATAACCAGGCCAGCTATTTACTCTCTGAACATGACAACCAACACTCTGAAGACTCTACTCTGTCTGTACAGCTAAGTGTTGCAAATTGTACAAAACTTGGAGATTATCCTGGTGTATGTAAAATCTCAGGTGTAGAAAAAGTACATCTATCTTGTGTTCATCATTCCAAACTGTTGCCACAAATATGTAATATTAATATTATGTCCCCGTTTCAGGCATATTGAACATTACATTTTTTTTTCAGGCATACTGAACATTATTTTTATTTTTTTTATGAGCCTCCTAAAAAGCTGGTGGTCTGGAAAGGTCTCTGGTTGGGTCTGAAAGAGAGCGTTTTTTATACAGTTCATTCTACACAATTTATTATTCAGCTGTGGGAGAGGGGATGAGATTAATAAATTAATGCGAAGCTGGCAATGATAAGTGGCCCCCATAGTATAAGGGCCAGACTGGAAATGTTGCCAGCGCACCAGGGTTAATTCCCCTACTCTTACTACAACAACGATGGGATCTTTGGTGACCACACAGGATCGGGACAACTGTTAAAAGACTCCTCCCATAAAAGGCAACCTGTGTAGGGCAATATCCCCTTCCCTGCTGCATTAAGATTTGATATTTAGACAGAAAGAGTGTCCAGTCCTACAAGACCACTTCCAGCAGCATCTGGTCTTCAATCAAGAAACAGACTGGGAATTACCCTGCTTAGCTTCAGAGGGAAGCCAGCAGTGGGATATCAGAGTGCGGCTGTCATCTGCATACAGTACCAAAACCAGGCGCACTGAAACAGTCTTAGCTGACTAAGCAGGCTGTAATGACGTCATTACAGACAGGGTTGAATCTAAACAGTTTTCAAACAGAAGTGGTTGAAATTTGGATAAGATGATGAATGGATTTCAATCAGTTCATTAGAACCAAGTTTGTATATGTAGGAAAAAAAACAATGTGTTTCCCCTACTGAAAAAGAAATGACGGGGACTTGGCCTATTGGGCTCTGTCATGCCAGGGAGAGACCTGAGACACAGAGGATGAATACAGGCTGGTGTGTGTTTCGGTGGGGGATTAAATGAAGACGAAGCGAGGACACTAATCTACGGAAGACATCTTGGCAGGATGCAATAAGGTTTTGGTAATCCTCGGCTGAAGTGGCAGATCACTGAAAAATGGGTCCCACTCTCAACTCTTACCAAAATACCCAATGCCCGTCTGTCTTGCCAAACTCGTCTACTGATACGCTGTGAGGGTGTATGTCTGTGCTTTGGAGCAGGGGGGGGGGTTAAAGAGGGAGGGAAAATGCTATTTACAGAAGCTTTCAATTACACTGGAACATCTTGATATTTGATATAGGAAACAGGTCTGACAAATCTGAAATATAGTAATGTTACAGATCAACGTAATGCACACACACTCAGGCCTGCCAACACTCAAATTGGCCCCGTCTTCGACAGCTGAGGATCTCATGACCCTCAGGGGAGGAAAAGGAGAATCAAGCGACAGGTTCAGTATGTTGGACACATCACAGGCTTTTTCCATTCACACAGCCTGCTGGAAGACAGAAATCTACATTGGCCACTGTGTCAAGTATGAGTTTTTGTGTTTGTACGTTGTGTGAATGTATGTGTCTATTTGTGTCAATGACAAAAAGCAATACCCGGATTGTTCACTGTAAAATGTAATTATACATTTCCGCCGCACTGAACATGAGGAGTGTCACACAACACCCTTGAGATCAAACTTCTCTAGTCAACTGAAAGTGGCCAGCCATGCCAACCAGGTTGCCGGGCCACGTGGGGTTACCACGGTGACATCCTGGCAACCGCAGTCTTCAGCTCCCCTTTCCAAAGGCAGAATTCGAGGAAGTGTGTGAGAGAGTGAAAAGGAGACAGAGAAAGGGAGGGGCAGAGAGGGAAAATGTCTGGTTGTGGGGGTGGATCTAAAAAAAGCGTCTCTGTTGATGATGTGGGGGAGGCCTATAAATGAGGCAGGGAGAGCGGCGTTGGTTGCAGCTCCCTTTCTGCCGGTCACTCGGCACTGAACTGGGGGAATGCTGACACGCACGTGCACAAACTGAACACACATTCTGTCAAGCCTACGGACAAAACTGTCCAGCCAGATGGGAGCTCCTCCTCCCAGGCTATGAAAGCCTACGGACAAAACTGTCCAGCCAGATGGGAGCTCCTCCTCCCAGGCTATGAAAGCCTACGGACAAAACTGTCCAGCCAGATGGGAGCTCCACCTCCCAGGCTATGAGAGCCTACGGACAAAACTGTCCAGCCAGGTGGGAGCTCCACCTCCCAGGCTATGAGAGCCTACGGACAAAACTGTCCAGCCAGGTGGGAGCTCCTCCTCCCAGGCTATGAGAGCCTACGGACAAAACTGTCCAGCCAGGTGGGAGCTCCTCCTCCCAGGCTATGAGAGCCTACAGACAAAACTGTCCAGCCAGGTGGGAGCTCCTCCTCCCAGGCTATGAGAGCCTACAGACAAAACTGTCCAGCCAGGTGGGAGCTCCTCCTCCCAGGCTATGAGAGCCTACAGACAAAACTGTCCAGCCAGGTGGGAGCTCCTCCTCCCAGGCTATGAGAGCCTGGACACACTGATTCATCAACTCTTCACCACAGTAAACGGCTAGTCAGTGGTCTCATTCCCAGAAGAAATACGATTATTTCTTACCGTTTCCAAGCTGGCAATTGTACTGCCCTCCTTGGTCTGTGTCCAAGTGGGCAGTGTCTCTGTTCGCTGACAGCGTATTGGTCATATTCCTTTTCACAGTGAACAGAACAGGTTTGCCCTGTGGAGGAAATGAGCCCCGGGTTCGCATCCCCAGGCTTTGCCCTCGCTCACATGGCTTCTCTATCACTCAAACCAGCCACCAAGAGTTGATTTTGGAAACAGCATTTTCTACTGGAGTAGATGGTCAAGGATCCTTGTTCCCCCGGTTGGAAACGGATTAGGGAGCCGGGACACTTGGGACACTTGTCCTTGCACCCTTATTGGTGTGCAGTCATTTCTTCAGAGCTTGTGCTAGGCATCCTGGGATTTTGCTTTAGGAGCTCCTGGAGCCAGGAAGGTCATTTTCTTCTGTTATGATTTTCCTCATTGCTTTTCTGCGCTTGACAGTAGCAGTTCAAGGAAACCCTGGCCAGCTTAATCATGTGGTAACATCCACGTGTTGGTTGGTACACCCCTCCTGTACTGGAGATACGACTGGATATTTCAGGTTGATTCGCACACTGGCAAATCCGTATCAACAGCAGGGTTGGGTTGGCTCCGGCTGGCCCCTCGCGCTTCCCTTTTTTGGCCAGGAGCGTTTACATGCCTTGTGTCCTATGTGTGACCTGCACATAATGTGCTACCAGCTCTGTGCCGAGAAAAGCTTGGGATACACTGCGGTCTGCAGAGCAAAGTTCCCTTCGCGCTAAGTGTCTCTGCACGTTACGCCAGAGGGGAAGTGTGGCCGGTTCAGTCGACTCCGGACGTAACAGCATTCCAGGCACTGTTCAGGGGTTAGCTATGGCAGCTCTTTTGCGCTGTGGCTCGATTCACAGATTTGGTGAGGGTTTACCAATTGGATGCTATTGCTCCCCGCCACGGTTTGATTAGTAATTGCTTTATTCCATCACTTTGTCATGGCTGTGCATGAATTTACAAAGACTATCAAGCAAACATATTGATAAATCCCACACTTTGAGCAGAAATTATGCACTTAATAAATGATGGCCCTGGACTTGATGGCCCTTTTAAGGATGTCAGCTTTAGTTTAACCTTGTTTTCCCCTGAGGTTACTCTGGTTACAATTGGGTCAATAGCAGGTTTTGGCTGTGCGTCTGATAAATGATGGCCCTGGACTTGAGTACTACCACACTACTACAGAATTAATAGAATGTATGCTCTCCTGACACCCATAGAGCAATAATCCCCTCTGCTATAGCTATCACCTGCTATAATCATTAAAAAAGGGTTTTCTGTAATGTCTTCCCACACGTTGAATGCTTTGAATAAGACGAAAGACTAACTGAGGAATAAACAGAGTAGGGCAAGGGCAAAGGTGGGGATTTAACCCCAGTTTCCAAGGTTGCAGTCCTTTCACTTTGATCAGTCAGGCCAGTAGTTCATGAAGTTCTAGATCCCTGCCTGGCTTGACCTGAGAGAGGGAGAGCTGGGTCACGTACATGGTGTCTAACAGACAGTCAGAGCGACACTAGTCCATGTAAGCACTGAATGTTTCTACCACCCTCCCATTTTAGATTGAATTCCCAAATCACAGAAAAGATTACAGAATCCAATCAAGCCAAAACGCTGGCCGAGAAGGAACGGGATACTGGGACACTTATTGTTCCCCTAGTATGGTGACAGATGAACAGAATCCCCTCACAGAAGCAGATGGTTGATATTACAGTGCCCTTTTTTATACTACAGATGAGATTATCTCTCCTCTCTTCTGTCAATGTGAAATGTAAAAGTTACCTTGCTGATTAGGGAAATGACAAAGTATTGAGTTCAATATTAGATATTTGGTCCAGGTTCCCCTAAACTTTGAAGCATCAACTTTACTAGACTTAGAAATTGCTGCCTAAACTGTTTAGTATCAAGTTGTTTATGCATTAACCTGTAAGACATAAACTTCAGTTTTAAAGTTGTCATACCTCCAAAATCATTGTTGTTATAGATTTTTCCATTTGAATGGACCGCTGTCTCATAGCTAGAGACATCCATTCCTGCATGTCCATTATTGCTATGTTTTATGATTGTTACAGTTTGTTAGACTATGAAGGAAACTTATGCTAATGTAAAGTTGTGCTAATTTGGTATGCTAATGTAAAGTTATGCTAATGTAGGTATGCTAATGTAAAGTTGTGCTAATTTAGTATGCTAAGGTAAAGTTGTGCTAATGTAGGTATGCTAATGTAAAGTTGTGCTAATTTGGTATGCTAATGTAGGTATGCTAATGTAAGTTATGCTAATGTTTTATGTAAAGGTGCCGCTTGTGGTAGACATATAGGAACAGAATACACAATAGGGAAAGACAAAATAAAATGTGCGCATAACGTCAATTGTGGGTTGACAATGCATACACTACCGTTCAAAAGGTTGGAACACAGGACTGATGGTGGCTGATAATGGGTCTCTGTTTCTGATCAATTTGATTATTATTATTATTTGGTTATTTGAATGGACAGAAACAAGGACATTTCTAAGTAACCCCAAACTTTTGGAATTACTTGGGCTAACAGCAATCCCACAATGACCAGCTGGTCAGTGGAAGGACACAGGCAATGGGGTTTGGGGAGGCACGTTAGGAGAAGAGAGTTTGTTAGCAATAAAATATCCCTCCACAGTCAGACATCAGGCGACAACCCTAATTACCAGGTCACCATTATATTCCATCCGTATTTTTAAACAACTTCTGTAACTTTTAAATGAAACAAAAAATAATAGACGCATGTTTGTCCATCCAATGTACAATTCTCATTCATTCTCCTGGATTTCATTCATTCTCTAGCAGGTTGCTACTGTACGGAGATTAGATCAATTGCGTCATCCAGCAATTTTGTCCCTTGTTCAGCCAGAGATTACAAAAATGGCTTATGTTGGCTTTAAGCAGAGATACAGTGCGTATAAACAATGTAGCCAGCAGGCGCTACTAAACATCGACAGGCAACAATGAATAATTACAGTGAGAGATGACTTCTGCGAGCAGGGCGGATTTAGAAATCACAGGCCACAGGGCTTAGATATTGTATACTCATGCAAGCATACTTTTTCAATGACAGAAGTGTAAGGACTATTTAACTGTAAGAAATCTACTTTTTAAATTGTAACTGCCCCTTAAGCCCCTTATGGGTCTGTGCTCCAGACCTGTGTATGGTCACATTTATTTTTTTTCTTTGCCTGAATGAAAAAAGTAACATTTCTTTTTTTGCTCTGTCTGAAGGGCCCCATTCAGATTTAGGACCCAGGACTTCACCCCCTGTATGCCTCTACACATGGCCCCTGGACATAAGGATTACTAGACTATTCTTCACGGCCATCGTTATAGTTTCTTTTATCCGGTATAGCAAATAAACATGTCTCTGAGGGCTGTCCGCTGAAGTGGCTGGCCTTTCCAGGGAGAGAATGAAAAGGGAGATGTCAATTTATTTGTCTGTGGTTCTTTCTTTTGTTACACCATACATATGTTTCTTGTTTTAAAAATAATCGTAGTTATTTTTATAGTAATTTACAACATTAACAAAGTATACACTGTATTTCTGATCAATTCAATGTTATTTTAATTTTCTTTCAAAAACAAGGACATTTCTAAGTGAGCCCAAAGTTTGGAATGGTAGTGTAGAAGAACAGGAAACACTCTTCCCTGCAGGAAGGAAAAGGTAAGTACAAAACCTGATTTAGGTACGTAGAACAGCAGAATTGTGGAATGACATATTACATTTTCTTTTTTCCTGTTTCTGAAAGAAATGAGGGACATCAACACAACTATGGGAAGACAAGCGCTCAAGAGCCGAACAACTGAAAGAGAAGAGGAACATTTTTCCATGTTCGGGCTAAAGGACAGGCAACCGGAGAAGATCAAGGCTCCACTTAAGGATGTCATCAGATGAAAGGCTTAGTGTTACACCAGACACGTATCAGGTAAGCACCGCTCTACTGATCAACTTGATGTTGATAACTATTCACTAACCCTACGGCGCAATGCACACAGTATTAGGAGCCTTCCATATATGCAGGCTGTTGTTCACTGGGGTTGTCCGTAAACCAGAAGGTATCGCCAAAATGGACCACAATATTGTCCTGACTATTGAACAGAAAGGGCAACATATATTTCTCCCAACACCCATGGGCAAAAATGTATGTTTGCATGCAGATAGACAAATTTAGTAATGTTATATAATGTCCATACGAACCATCAATGCAGCATATCTTTAAACGTCAAAGAGACAAAAAAATATTGGTGATTTGTTAAAAATCTACTGCAAAGCATACAGAGTATTACTATTTTAATGAGCACTATACAAGATGTCATTTCTCTAAGGACTGTTAAAAAGTATTTTGTTGAATAATGTACAAAGTAAGTTGTATACTGTATTTCTGCACAGCACTCATACAGCACCAAAGTTAAACCTGGAACCAGTTTTTATTGTGGTGATCAGATATTGCCTCGTAAATATGACTGCAGCACAGCCATGATTTAAAAAAATGCTTGCGTACAATTTCTTCAGTAAAACATGGCATGTGATTCAGTATACTCAAAGCAACAGTGATGGGATGTAATATAGTGAGACCACAGAACAACATGTCTGGTAAATACATTTGTAGAAGAGTAGAAACACAGTACCCTGAATTGGGGAATGGAGGAACAACATGTCTGGTAAATACATTTGCAGAAGAGTAGAAACACAGTACCCTGAATTAGGGAATGGAGGAACAACATGTCTGGTAAATACATTTGCAGAAGAGTAGAAACACAGTACCCTGAATTAGGGAAAGGAGGAACAACATGTCTGGTAAATACATTTGTAGAAGAGTAGAAAAACAGTCCCCTGAATTAGGGAAAGGAAAAACAACATGTCTGGTAAATACATTTGTAGAAGGGTAGAAACACAGTACCCTGAATTAGGGAAAGGAGGAACAACATATCTGGTAAATACATTTGTAGAAGAGTAGAAACATAATTCAATTAACCCCCTTAAAGCAGGAATTTCAACAAAATCCCCATACACGCCCAACATTTGAAGCAAAAGAGTACAATAAAAACATACGCATACAGGATTAAAACAATGAACACACCCAAACCTTACTGGAGGTGGTGTTGAATTTTATTATTTGAAGTTGTAAATATGTAAATAGGTTTCTTTTTTTAAGTTGTACCCTGAGGGGTCAGTTTACACCTCTAATGATTCCCCAAACATTGTGTCAACATTTATACGGAATACGGAAAGATATAGGACCCTTCATAAGAATGTGGATTGTGAAGTCAGATCTGCTATTCTTCCTCAAGGCATATAAAAGTACGATTAAAAGATGAATATGGGGGAAAGTACAGAACATCACCTTTCATTTCTGTTCGTTTCAACACAAAAGTTTTACCAACTAAGAACAACAACAATTTCAGGGTTCCAACACTCCATTTAATGACAGTATAAGTATTGGGACAATTCAAATTAAAACAAATGTAAGAAGTAAAAAAGCAGGAATCTAGTTGGAAACCCCTTGCGTGCAGAAAACAGCAGTGAGTCTGTGACCCATTGACATCACCAAACTATTGGTATCATCCTTGGAGGTACTTGGCCAAGCTTCTTTTAATTTTTTATCAGAATGGATTTAATCAAGAGTTTTTCCATCTCGAATATCCCCCAGAGCACAAGTCAATGAATAGGAGACAACTGTGAATCTGTCTGGAACGTGGCGTCCTCTGAAATGGAGTGTCTGGGTGAGAAGGGCACCCATCAGGTTAGGCCTACAGCAACTCTGAAGGAGTAACGGTCTTCCACGCCTGAACTGCGAGACGCTGGGCGTACTGCAACAACTTCCCAGGTGATTCACAAAAGTGGCCTTCATGGGAGAGTGGAAAAAAGAAAGACATTGTTGTAAAAAATCTTATATCAAATCTCAGCTACAGTTTAGCATAAGTGAAGCTAATGTACTTAAGAAAAATGATATTCCTGTCCTTGCGGTCAATTTCATGCTGTTAAGACTGATCGTGTGATCCAGAATATAACAAGGAACAAATTACTTTAATACTGTGGAAGATTTTGTTAAATGTCTTTCATACTAAATGTAATCTCACATTTGTGATTCATAATATACTAGGGTAACTGAATAATTCTATGTCTTAGAATACATGATTGTAGGCATGAACAAACCAGCTACATAAATGTTCTGTTTTAGTTAAGCCCATTCTGTGAGAGGATGCATCTTGATGATTTATCAGTCAGGCAAGATTGGGTTTGATAGCTAACCTGAAGATCCCAAGACTAGTATCGAAATTCCAATCTATGCTTCCTGGCACGTACTATAAGACAGAGTGATCTACTCATGGGTCAAAATAGGGAGGTTGAGGCATGACCTTAGAACCTGTATTCAGACATTTCAGTGGTGGCATGTGATCAGACACACTGGGTGGAGGTTGGGCAGGTATGGAGGAGCTGAATTAGACTGGTCAGACAGGCCCTAAACCATGACTAGACACACCCATGGTCAGTGAAGTCAGGGGGGGGGGGTAACTTGGGAGTTGGTTCATGTTTCATTACAAAAGGATTCCTAAACTATGTTTGGTTGTCATGCACTATTTGGTGGTAGCAGATCGCATAAATGCCGTGATAGAATAAATATCAGTGAAACAGTATAAGCTATACATCATATTATTGACCATTATTGACCTCAGAATTAGCTGGATTCAAGTGTTTTACTGTAAAGCTGGCCCAACTCTGAAGGAATCCGACAAAATAACACACAAACCTGTATTGAGATTCAAATGTTATATCTTTTCCCATCCACTCTGTTAGAGCACTTCATTAAATTAATTTGCTTATAGAATCAGAAATATAGGAATTTCCCTAAACATTGCTAAATATCAATTTCAATGTTTATCAAAGTCATAGACTTAGGCTTCAGTCTTACATTCCTTCGGTAAGAAAATAATAGGATTAGGCTTCAAATTTAGCCACATAGGATCAATAGCTTATTTTTCATCTTATTTGTGCCTAGAAGAGACTCTTAATTTGTGAATCTAGATCTGGTCTCCCTGGAACGGGCAAAAACTTCCAGTGAACAGCGTGCTGTCCCATAAGCAGGCAATGTTTTCAAATATAACCATGGGAAAAAAATTGTTGGAAGATAAATGGACTCACATTTGCCTGTATACTATACCAAAATATCTTAGCAAACACACAAATATGAATATTCAGCAAGCTATGAAGTATTGAGAAAAAAAATAACTTGACATGGCCAGTAACTGAGCTAACCAGCATATCATCTGTGTGAGCATAGTTAAACCTGATTAAGGTATACGGGAGGGTCATATCATCTGTGTGAGCATAGTTAAACCTGATTAAGGTATACGGGAGGGTCATATCATCTGTGTGAGCATAGTTAAACCTGATTAAGGTATACGGGAGGGTCATATCATCTGTGTGAGCATAGTTAAACCTGATTAAGGTATACGGGAGGGTCATATCAACGGCGTGGGCATAGTTAAACCTTATTAAGGTATACGGGAGGGTCATATCATTTGCGTGAGCATAGTTAAATCTGATTAAGGTATACGGGAGGGTCATATCATCGGCGTGGGCATAGTTAAACCTGATTAAGGTATACGGGAGGGTCATATCATTTGCGTGGGCATAGTTAAACCTGATTAAGGTATACGGGAGGGTCATATCATTTGCGTGGGCATAGTTAAACCTGATTAAGGTATACGGGAGGGTCATATAATTTGCGTGAGCATAGTTAAACCTGATTAAGGTATACGGGAGGGTCATATAATTTGCGTGAGCATAGTTAAATCTGATTAAGGTATACGGGAGGGTCATATCATCGGCGTGGGCATAGTTAAACCTGATTAGGGTATACGGGAGGGTCATATCTCTGTGAGCATAGTTAAACCTGATTAAGGTATACGGGAGGGTCATATCATCTCTGTGAGCATAGTTAAACCTTATTAAGGTATACGGGAGGGTCTTACCATCTGTGTGAGCATAGTTAAACCTGATTAAGGTATACCGGAGGGTCATAGTTTTTTCCCCCAAGTGTTCAGTTAGGGTCATGTTAAAAATTATTTGGCTGAAGGAAAGGTCATTTATTTCAATTTCAGAGATCCAACTTCCTCCAGGTATCCTTTGTTATAAATAACATTCAGTCTCTTAGCTCCTTGTTTTTCCGTCGCATTTTGGCACAGAAGCAAATGTATGAAGGCAGATTGTTTCCAGGAGTGCAGTACGGTCTCTCTTCACCCTGACCCACTGGGGACACTGGATTTGTTTTCATTGGGACAGCTGGGCTTTACATGCAAACTGTCCCCTTCCTCCAGAAGAGAGGGATGCCAATGCTTCAGCCAGCTCCCTCAGCCAGGCCTACCATGGGAAACAACCAGGGAACGCTTGAGAAGCATGTGAGGGCAGATGTTAGCCTGGTCCCAGACCTGTTTGTACTTCCCTCCTACTGTGGTCAGCCCAAACAGAACTGGAGCATTGGCAGACCTGAGTTCAAATTATGTGGATTTCCTGCTGAACATGTTGAGGCGTTTGACTGGAAGTGCCAGGTGGATGGGGTTTGCACTTTCGGGACTACTCGTTTGGTTCCATTGTGCCAGACATGGGTCAGCCAAGTGCAGCTTAATGATGGTGCTTTTACAAAAAAGTATTGTGGGTGTGGGTGGGGGGGGGGAGGTCACTGGAACTGTCAAATGTCTAGTAAGCGACCTCGTTTCAATTTCATTTGCAGCAATGGGAAGTAGCATCTGTGCAAGGTCGGATTAGAAAGGTCTGCGAAGGAAATTGTAGTTTATACCCTTTTTGACAGGGACCATGGGAAAGCTTTAACTGTTGATGCATGGGGTCACTGCAGCACTGCTGTCGACATCACAAGCACGTTGCAACACGCGACTGTATTCCTACATCAAACCCTACAATAAAAAAAAAGAAAGGCTGACAATTACACTGCCTATATTTTCCTGTTGTTGCAGGATAAATGTTCTGTTCTGTAAAACCTGTCTAAATTAAGATATGGCATCTGTAAGTACATCTGGACCATGCGTGCTTAAAACATGCCGATTGTTTCAGTGAGTAGGCTGCTTCTCCATCTGCACAAGCTAGAGCCTTCTGTCTCGACCCACAACAGGACTGTTAAATCAGCAGGAATGGGACAGTATGGCCGCAGAACACAAATGGAAACAGTTATGCAATCAGGCTAAAGGATGGAAAGAGGATGGGAGTGTTTCCAAAAAATTATGTATCAGTAAATAAAATTAAAAAAAACAATGTACACATTTAAGTATGAACAAATGTTACATATTGATTCCTGGCCTTTACTTTATGTTAAGTTGCTTTCTCTTGGGTAAGTACATGAGGGGTGTGGTTTATTATAAATATGTTTATGTTCCTTATTGATATTATCAATGGTTACCAAGCAAATAATCATGCCCCTACTGTATGATGAGATACAGCACAGCTTTCAACGTATCAGCATGCAGGGCTCACACCCTCCAGTTTATAAATTATGGGTTCTATTGTGCCTAAGAAAAACCCTTAGCCATGGTGTATGGCCCAAATAACAACCCCCCACTAATGCCCAATACTATGTAACAACATCTTTTTAACATTCAATTTGAGATTGCATAACTTTAGAGCCAGTTCATAGCATTTTTAAAAAAAAATGATAGTACCCATGTTTAGTAAAGCAGTTGGACCCAGAGTTTTACCCATATTAATATTACCCATAGAAGATAAGAGATTGAAACAAAAATGTGGGTTATACCTGTAAGCTTGTGTTCCCATTGGTACCCATTAGTGGGTCTTAGTATCCTCGATTGGGAACTGTTGTTTCAAAGGAGTTGTCTTTAATTGCGCAAGTTCATCTACTCACTTCAGATTTCTAAAATACCGACATTACTCTATTTGGCCATCTCATTACCGAAACATCAGATGTATGAACAGAAAAAATTCATGATTTTTTTACCTTTTCTCCATATAAAGATTTGTTTTAGGTTACTTATAATTAATCACAGAGACGTTTACTTAACATTTCAAAGTATGAATGCCAGCATGTTGTTGGAATGTGTATGAGAAAGATTACTGGTCGTTTGACTTGAATCAATCAATCAATCAATTAATCGCAATTTCAGTGGCTAGGAAAAACTCCCTAAGAAGGCCAAAACTTAGGAAGAAACCTAGAGAGGAACCAGGCTCAGAGGGGTTACCAGTCCACTTCTGGCTGTGCTGGGTGAACATATGAAGAGTACAAATTGTAATCATTAATAAATACATGTGGGCTGAGTCCAGAATCTATTTAAACCTAGTCCAGATCGGAAGTATGGATGGATGAATTTCCGGCACAATCGAGGGGGTGCGGAATTGATGAGCCATATGGTCCACAGTTGGTTTCGGCATCAAATAGCATTTAAAGTAAAGCTCCAAATTATTTACTCAGGTCATCCTTGAATGTTTGTCGTGCCAGGCTCACAACCCGTGGTGGCGAGGTTAATGAGCCACCGACATAGGTTGCATCATCATATTGATCAACATGTCCATACACCCACAGCCGCTAAGGATTATGAAATGGATGAGTACTTCATTTAAATAATATCCTGTGTGAAAAAATGACACATGACAATGTTTCTGTCCAATAATGAACCATGTGTTATTTTTACTGTTGTTGATTTTGGCAGACATAGACTGGACATGGAATGAGCAGTAGGAGTGCATATCGAACCCTCCAGGGGGTAATTTAAGGTCCCCTTTCACAAGACACACCCCACGGTACATAAACATCCAATCAGGTATAACCTCTATGCATAATAGGTAGGGTAATGGGAAGGCTAATACAGACTCTGTTTCACTGGCAAACCGACCCACTAGGATTTAAAACTGACCCTAGTCAAACCTTACACCCTAACCCAGCCATTCACCTTAACCGAATTTTAACCAATTCCAAAATGAAATAGCGGTTTCAACATAGCTCTTTACCACCGTGCGTTCAGCGCTCGGGCAAGGAGGCGCACATGTTCCGCTCATTAGTATTCAGTTTCTCGACTACTCCCAAACCGTCTTGAGGCGATGTTGCATTTCACCTTTAAGACCGTCCCAATTCTAAAACAGTCTGTACATTTCCCAGAGTTCTTAGTAAACAACACGTGTAGAAGGCATTTACCCTGGTGCTTGTGTCACAGTTGGGTCAACATCCACATCACTCTCCTCTCTCATCTTTCGTTCATCCAGCTCTGGTTAAAGTTACACATCTCCCGTGGGAGCAAATACATTATTCTTGGCTCTGAATCTGAAGCGCCTGTTAAAATGTCTCCATACGCGCCAAGCAACAGTGTGGTTCGATGTGACTCCACTGCTCTACAGTAGATCTTTCCTTGTCAGTTTGTTGATACGTACTTTCAACATGTCTCTGGTGGTAATCATCCGTTCCAAATGGCCAGTGGAAATGACTGTCTCTCAATGTGGTCCCTCCTTCTCAGATGACAGTCATCAATCTGTTTGTTCATGAACACGTCCCCTGACCCATACACGCACACACAAACAAATGAATGTGAGCAAGCTGGCACAGATCTGCGCACACACTAAAACACACTCGGTCTAATCGCATGGCGTTCAGTGAAATGGCACGCGGGCACAGTGTCCTACGTTGGCATGTTGATTTGCCACCGTCGAGGCATGATTCCATCCTGCCCATATCTCTCCAGGCTCAGTTGTCAAATCTGTTTCATTCATTCTCTTGCCCTCGGCGTTCCATTACAACAGGGATTGTTTGTTTCAACCCTCGCAATGAAGCCAGAGGCTGTCTTGAATGAAACAAAGTCGGTAACACTAGAGTATTTCCAGAAAATCAAGCAGGCAAGCAACTTGAGACTAACAAGTGTCTATTTACTACTTAGAGATCAACATTTCAATGTTAAACACCCATCTGCTCCAACTTTATCATTCAGGATTTTTCTTTCAGCCTGTTTCCACAAAACATTTATTCTCACAGCAATTTCCACAATTAGGGCTAGGGCTAAGGTTAGGATATATATTTAGAGCTAAGGTTAGGAATTAGGTTTAAGGCTAAGGTTAGGAATTAGGTTAAGGCTAAGGTTAGGGGTGGAATGGAAACGTTTGTGTCTCCACAAGGATAGAGATTCTTAAAATGTGTGTGCTTTGAGACTAAAAGGAGAGAGGGCAATTATAGCCCTCTCTTTCTCTCCCTCTATGTACCTTACATACTCATTTTTCTAAGTAGTGACTTTCCCTGAATCTCCCCACAATCCTTCTGGCCGAGAGGCTACTGGGGTATCACCCCACACCGGAACAAACAGGGATTGGGAGCCCTTTCTTCTGCTTCGGGACTTAATGTCTCCCTTACGAGTTTCTTAATCACATCCAAAACAAAGCCATCAAATGTCCCATGTCATTGCAGTAGTGAGGGACATAAGATTGTGAGAGCTGGCATTGGATTAGCACAATAGTACCGCAGAAATATGGCGTAACATATTACATTCAATCAAACACTGTCTTTTTCCCAACCGGTTGTCTTTATTTGATCACCTTGGGGTTTCCAGTGTATTTCAAATGAACAATTTCAGACTTGAATTTCCCTTACGAAAATGCATTTCCTCTTAGCAACAATTTCCAGTCACCACAATCCACGTAGTCTACATTTCCTGCAGCTGCATTTCTTATGACAAATTTAGTGGAAAATTTATTAATTAATGCACATTTAAGACTTCAAATCGTGGTTATATTAGAAATTAGCAGCAAAATTCCAAAAACAAGATTAAATTAATATATACAGTTTGTGTATTTGACTTTTGCCCACAGCGGCTCCATTCAAAGAGACCAGCTCTGAGTGGGACACAGGAATCTCCAGGACGCGTGCTAAAAGGGAGTGTAAATAATTGGTCCTGGGTCAAGTTTAACTGAACCCACGTCGATAAAGGTCAGTCACATTGCCATCACTCACCCCACCACACGTGTTGTTTACGAAGGCATCTCGGAAACAAGTTATTTTGAACCCAGCACCCCCTGACTGCGTTCCGAACGCGGCGGGGTCGACCTCTACTGCCCAGGTCAAATCTTCGGGGGTATTTTCATTAGGACGCGCCACCGGAAGTGGCGAGGCTCTCCATCAGCGTAAAAGGAGGGGCGTTCAGAGTTGTAATTCCAATGGATTCATGAATGATCGCAACTGACACAGGGTTATGATGAGGGATCACCCAATGACCAAGATTCATCAACCAGACAATTGACTCCCTCACAATGAAGACTGGCCCAACGCATCTGCCCGTTCGCTCACTGATGGGCTCAATACTTGGATTATGGCCTACAGGGAAGAGGTCAGTGACCTGGAAGTGTGGCGCCAGGACAGCAACCACTCCCTAAACAAAGTAGGTTGGGGACGGCAGCCTATGGAAGGATGAGCACACCACCATTCACGGGGCGGAATTGGTATGAGTCGATGGGAAGTTCCACTGTATTGTAAAAGAGCCATTGAGGGGGAAAAAGGCTTTTACCACGCAACGATTGGTGCCCTCTGTCATCCAAACCACTCCCTTCAAATTTCATGTATGTATGAGAGTGATTGTGCTTAGGAATGCACATTTAAACAACACATTACACATCCATCTCAAAAGGGGAGGTTTAAAACATTCTGTTAATCGCCCAGACACAAGCTGAATGTAAGCTTTCATATTTTGAAGTAGTAGTGTGGAGAACCCAGTACACCACAGATCTCCCTACCATCTTGGACCTCCACTCATACAAGGCAGTTTCAGAAAAAGTCCCTATGATCCAAGTAGTGTTATTAATAGAGAGCTCAAATATGCAGTAAAATGTCAGATTCATTTTCTGTATTAATTACACTTGATTGTCATTATCTTTACAAAGTCGCATAACTATTCTGGTTAGCATTTCTATTGATGGTGTTTCAATTGCCATTTGTTGTGTATCTGTCAATAAAGTTAGGTGAGAAAGGAAGTACACCCACTGAAAACTTTAACATATTTTAGATTTTTTTTTTTTTAAATCAACCATACTATATACTGATGAATATAACCCAATGTATAGGATTACAAAAAACAGAAGTTAGTACACCACACTTTTAACATCACATAAAATGGCTAAAATTAGAATCAGGTGCACCATACAGGTGCAAAAAATTTGAAAACCATTAGAGAATTACTTGGGAGGGCCCAGCAATCCCTAAAGATTAGAAACTTGATCTGATTTGGTCTTAACTATATACAGTATCTCACAAAAGTGAGACATTTTCACTTAAGGGTGTACTAATTTTTGTTGCCAGTGGTTTAGACATGAATGGCTGTTGTGTTATTTTGAGGGGACAGCAAATTTACACTGCTATACAAGCTCTACACTCACTACTTTACATTGTAGCAAAGTGTCATTTCTTCAGTGTCACATGAACAGATATAATCAAATATTTACAAAAATGTGAGGGGTGTACTCACTGTGGTGAGATACTGTAGGTGTGTGATTCCAGAACTGAAGAGGCTAGATCGAAGTGGCCGAAAAAAATACGATTTGGAAGAAAATGCGCTTCTTTTTTTAACACAGCATACAGGTGCTGGTCATAAAATTAGAAAATCATCAAAAAGTTGATTTATTTCAGTAATTCCATTCAAAAAGGGAAACTTGTATATTATATTAATTCATTACACACAGACTGATATATTTAAAATGTTTATTTATTTTAATTGTGATTATAACTGACAACTAATGAAAATCCCAAATTCAGTATCTCAGAAAATTAGAATATTACTTGAGACCAATACAAAAAAAGGATTTTTAGAAATGTTGGCCAACTATAAAATAAGAAAAGTTGAGCATGTAGAGCACTCAATACTTAGTTTGGGCTCCTTTTGCCTGAATTACTGCAGCAATGCGGCGTGGCATGGAGTCGATCAGTCTGTGGCACTGCTCAGGTGTTATGAGAGCCCAGGTTGCTCTGATAGTGGCCTTCAGCTCTTATATCGCATCTTTCTCTTCACAATACCCCATAGATTTTCTATAGGGTTAAGGTCAGGCGAGTTTGCTGGCCAATTAAGAACAGGGATACCATGGTCCTTAAACCAGGTACTGGTAGCTTTGGCACTGTGTGCAGGTGCCAAGTCCTGTTGGAAAATGAAATCTGCATCTCCATAAAGTTGGTCAGCAGCAGGAAGTGCTCTAAAACTTCCTGGTAGACGGCTGCGTTGACCTTGGACCTCAGAAAACAGTGGACTAACACCAGCAGATGACATGTCTCCCCAAACCATCGCTGACTGTGGAAACTTTACACTGGACTTCAAGCAACGTGGATTCTGTGCCTTACCTCTCTTCCTCCAGACTCTGGGACCTTGATTTCCAAAGGAAATGCGAAATTTACTTTCATTAGAGAACATAACTCAGCAGCAGTCCAGTCCTTTTTGTCTTTAGCCCAGGCGGGACGCTTCTGACGCTGTGTCTTGTTCAAGAGTGGCTTGACACAAGGAATGCGACAGCTGAAACCCATGTCTTGCATACGTCTGTGCGTGGTGGTTCTTGAAGCACTGAGTCCAGCTGCAGTCCACTCTTTATGAATCTCCCACATATTTTTGAATGGGTTTTGTTTCACAATCATCTCCAGGGTGCGGTAATCCTTATTGCTTGTACACTTTTTTCTACCACATCTTTTCCTTCCCTTCGCCTCTCTATTAATGTGCTTGGACACAGAGCTCTGTGAACAGACAGCCTCTTTAGCCATGACCTTTTGTGTCTTGCCCTCCTTGTGCAAGGTGTCAATGGTCGTCTTTTGGACAGCTGTCAAGTCAGCAGTCTTCCCCATGATTGTGTTGCCTACAGAACTAGACTGAGAGACCATTTAAAGGCCTTTGCAGGTGTTTTGAGCTAATTAGCTGATTAGAGTGTGGCACCAGGTGTCTTCAATATTGAACCTTTTCACAATATTCTAATTTACTGAGATACTGAATTTGGGGTTTTCATTAGTTGTCAGTTATAATCATCAACATTAAAAGAAATAAACACTTGAAATATATCAGTCTGTACGGAATGAATATGGATATAGGATATTAAAATTTTATGACCAGCACCTGTAGATTAAGAATAACACACACAAATAAGGGTCCATTTAAAGTATTGCGCGCGCACGCGCGCACGCGCGCACGCGCACACGCGCACACACACACACACACACACACACACACACACACACACACACACACACACACACACACACACACACACACACACACACACACACACACACACACACACACACACACACACACACACACACACACACGACTAAATATTGAATTCCCTCACAGATAAGGCCTTGAACAACCCCTGTGATAATACTCATTTCACCATCGGCACAAATGCCAGCTCTCCATTGAGGGAGAACCATTCAAGCAGACACCGGAACTGTGCTTCACGGGAAGCTCTTTTTGTTGGCCTTACATAAGTTCCCTTTGGTCGGTGTTATTTATTTACATTTAAAGAGTGTCTACACTATGACTCCACCCACTATAACTCCTGGCACTGAGCTGCACCATTGTGACATGACTAGATGGGGGGCTTTTGACTGACACAGAGCCGAGTGGTTGGCACTAGACCGCTCAAGTGAAGTGATCCTGTGTTGGCCTCCGGCGTTACATTCATAGCAGGGCACTAAAAGAAGAACCATGTAATAGTCCTCATGAATGTGTTTCTTTTCCGAAGGGTCTAAAATAAATAGTTGCAGAGAGCGCTTTCCCAGCTCTTTCTGCGGCCATTAAGATGTTTAGCTAACAACGACATATACCGCTTCAATATTACAATGTACCCGCAGTGGCGACATCATAAGTAAACAAATACATGTAATAGAATGGTGAATGGTTGGCTGTTAGGGAACCTCATTACCCTCTCAGGATCATGACTGAAATCACAGGTCATTCCCGAACCGCCGTGTTTTCAGGTGAGGCAAAGGAGGATACAGAAAAGTGACGTTGGGGCCATGCTTTATTTATTTTACGGGTCGCTCCAAACTCTATCAAGAGGAGTGTCTTCAGAAATAAACTGAAGCGGAACTTGTTAGTGACAAAACACCTAGGGAGGCTTTATTAAGGTCTCACCATGACAAGTCTAACAGGATAGGGCAAGATACATGTGTTTCAACATCGCTCCAGTACAGAGCCCATATGTCACTTAGCATTTCCTGTATGTTTAAGCATGAACTTCTGATCATGCTTGTCGGTAAAGAAAAAAAGAAACGTAATAACGTCTACGAGCATTTGTCCTATGATCTTTTTCTGTCTCTACGTTAAGAATTGCAGTCAGTATTGAGGGGGGGGGGGGGTAACAACTTGGATGCAATAACAGCAATTCACAAGGAGAAACCGTTTTATTTAAGAATAAAGCCTTTATTATGTCATCCCACAGTTCAAGTTTGTCAACACCACCCAATTGACCTGGTGGCTAGTAGAGTGAATGAGTGAGAGGTAGAGCGTCAGTTTAAGCCGCACTCTTAACAGATATGGAATCAGTGGCTTCTAGAAAGGGGCCTCTTTGGCCTATCGGGAATAGTCCCGTTCCACTTCCTGCTCCGTACACCAATCAAACTGCATAAATGACCCACACGGAACCTTCACCGATATACTGCGGATCCGTCAAACCCAGCACCTACATTCCTTAAGTGCATCGCTCGCTGTTCTACTTCGCTTTTAGAACAAAGAAACAAAAAGTGGAACGGAACTATTCCGAGGATTACAGTGGCCCGCTTCTATGACGGCAGACAAGAAAGAAAATTAAAAAAGTACAAATCTTGCACGTCATAAATACTGATCAATCACCAATCGCTGACTTAAGAGGCCCACTACAGTGAGCGCCAGGGAGGCCCACTACAGTGAGCGCCAGGGAGGCCCACTACAGTGAGCGCCAGGGAGGCCCACTACAGTGAGCGCCAGGGAGGCCCACTACAGTGAGCGCCAGGGAGGCCCACTACAGTGAGCGCCAGGGAGGCCCACTACAGTGAGCGCCAGGGAGGCCCACTACAGTGAGCGCCAGGGAGGCCCACTACAGTGAGCGCCAGGGAGGCCCACTACAGTGAGCGCCAGGGAGGCCCACTACAGTGAGCGCCAGGGAGGCCCACTACAGTGAGCGCCAGGGAGGCCCACTACAGTGAGCGCCAGGGAGGCCCACTACAGTGAGCGCCAGGGAGGCAGACGGCGGTGACGGGATCACAGTTCAAGGCTGCATTTTAAAACAGGCCCCTGTGGCCCGAATACAAGGGATGGTGAAAGGGGCACCACTTCAGAAAGTCCCTAAAAACACTAAGGGCAAGTGCCAACACCACATGGCGGGGCTCTCGCATTCCTCACAGACCCAAGGTCCTAGTTCCAAATCAACAGCGACCCGTCCTATTTACTGAGGGCACTCCGGGGAAAGTAGGGCGGGATATGTTGAAACAACACGCGTATGGATTCACCTGGCCATATCGCTCACACCAATCCAAAATCGGGACCCCGGAGAGCCTCAGAACTCTGACCTGAGACTTGACGGCAGCTAACAATTCACAACCCGGCATGTCTCACGCAGGCGTCGTCTTCCACCGTAAAGGGTCGCGTTTCGTGGGGGCGGCATGCAACAGAAAAGCGTTGGAGCAAACAGAAGCGTTCAGCAAACACGAGCATTCATGGGAAACACGTCCAGGTAGTTCCGCGTCGTTTCCTTTCTGTGCAGAGCGGAGACCTCCCCCCGGCCCATGGGGAGGCTACGTTGTGGGGGAACACACCCTGCTGGCTCACAGCAGAACACCGAAACCTCGCCCCTCCAGACGGAGAGGAGGAGTGCACAGAAGTCAGCAGGCCGTGGGTGTCCCTCACACACGCACCGCGTTAAAACTAACGTACGAGGACACATCCATCCGTCGTATAATGCAGGACACACTGGGGGTGGGGGGGTGGGGGGAGGAGTCTGCCGCCACATCACTTGACGTTGCCCCCCCCAACCCAAAAAAAGTGTCCAAAACAGTATTTACATCTTCAACACATAAATTATTTCCCTAACATGTAAGGCAATGAGGTGTTGTAGCAGACCTTGCTTTTGACGTAAGTGCTTCAGACAAAACACGATACTGATATACTGCTGTTCTGCCCCACACTTGGGAAAAGTAAAGCAACAAAAAATATAGTAAAACGGGTCAAACAGTAGCCCCAAACCACATCCAGAAAAAAAAAATAGTAATAATTCATAAAGTAGACATCTTAAATGGCTCAGAGGGGGTCTGGAAAATAGATGTTATATAGAGTGGCTAGTGGGTAATTATTTCCCAAAATTCACTCTATATAACAATGCACTCTTCAAAAGGGACAGAGCTGGTGGTTCTGAAGTGAAGGGGGAGGGGCTTGACAAGAGGGTGCAGGTAGGCGTCACTGACCAATCGCCAGAGGGCGAGACAGGAAACTCACCTCATAATACGATAAAAAAAAAGTAAAGCCACTCCTTTGCCAATTCAAACTTGCTGCAAATATATAGTATCAAACACTGTATGAGAAACACAAATGCAAATATATATTTTCAATTCAATATACAGGCACGTTAGACTGATTTTTTTTCACTTTGTGTAAGTAATGCTGAGTAAGGAACACAGTAGGTATGATGACAAGAGATTTACTTGCTTCTGACAGATACGGTCCGTTCAGAAAACTGGTACAGCCGGGAGTTTGATTCATTTCAGTTTGTAGGAGTTAGAGATATTCAGAGGAACAGGTATTACAGGGACCTAGGAAAGATAGTTTGTCTGACCCTTGGGCGAGGTGACCCCGCTATCCAGTTGGGCTGGACAACAATCGATATCTGGAGCATGTATTCCAAGAATTCTTGCGTGGCTTCGGTTTTCTTGGGGGTCCCCCGCTCTGTTGCGTGGTAGGTAGGTGGACAGGGAGTTGGTGCTGTGTGGCGGATCGTTTTCCAGTGAGCTTTCTGAAAGCCCTGGGATGGGTGGATGGATGGAGAAGTCCCGCCTACCCCCTACCCCAGGGGAGGAGGAGCGTGTCAGTCTGCAAGGATGTCCTTGACAAAGCTGGCTACGTCTGTGTCTTTGGAGTCATGTATGGTGAAAAAAGGGTGTTGCTGTAGAAAGTGGGGGAGAAAAACTGAGACTTAACTAGGAGTAGACCAACAAAGTATACAGTTAAACAAGGTTTAAAAACAGAACTGGTCCGTCACTGTCACGGATTCAATTGGTGACTTGGGTAAGCCTGTCCTCTGGTGGACACATGACAAAGGAAGCCTTTCCGTGCCCCAAATGAATTGGCAAATATAAACAAAAACAGTTGCTTTCAATTTCAAGCCCAGGGGTTTACAAGGATTTTATGGGTTATTAATTAGAACGCATGTTTATAAGGATTTTTAAACCAACCATTAATTCTGTGTAGGCGGGTCTCTCATTGGGCTTCTTTCTTAAGCTGCAAAGGGAAGAACAAAAACAGAGCGGAGATTCAAAAAGACATCAATACCAGATCATTTCCAATAAGAGTTCTCCACAAACACCACACGCCATAAAAACATGGCAGTTAAACCAATGATTTAGTGACATTCTGGTAATGCTACACAGGCTCCCAGGTTTCCTGGAGAGGACGATGGCAAAATCAGGATACCTAGACTCAGACCTGAAAGCAGGTCACACTAACAAGGAAGGAAAGAAAAAAAAGAAAGATTTAAGTGGACTTATTTTCTTCTAGGTCAGTACATCAGGTCTGAGGTAACTGGAAACATCATTAAGTTGTGTACCCCCTATTTAACCAGGAAGTTCCCAAAATCAGTCTGGCCAACCTTTCTTTGATGTAGCTGTCAGGAGAAGCCCAGGCTGCAAACATTTAAAACCAGTGCAGGGAGCCCCAGGAGTTCAGGGCAGTGCCCCTTAGTGGCACTTGGTTTAACTACCTCATCAGCAGGACCACAAAGAGTGTCACCATTTAGGCCACTACAGGTGACCAGAATGACACCCTACTCGATACATAGTTTATTACCAGTGCATTAATAGGGCCCTTCCATAGTAGTGCACGAAATACAAACTAGGGTTCTATAGGGACCCACAGCAGAGAGAGAGTTGGGGCTCACCATTGGGAACTGAAGTCCACAAACTCTGGGGAGAAGCGGTCCGAGGGAAGCTGTGGGGAGGGCTCGTCCACTACCTGCTTAAGCTGCTGGAAGGGCGTGCCCCACGACTCGTACGGGAACTTCAGGATGGCCAGCTCGATCTGGAGAAGAGACCGCCAGAAAGACAGGTGTTTAACCGCAGAGAGGCAGGCAAGAGCACAACTCTGAACTACAGAGCATTTAACAACAAAACACAATGCTGCATTATCATCATTTAACAACAACACAATGCTGCATTATCATCATTTAACAACAACACAATGCTGCATTATCATCATTTAACAACACAATGCTGCATTATCATCATTTAACAACAACACAATGCTGCATTATCATCATTTAACAACAACACAATGCTGCATTATCATCATTTAACAACAAAACACAATGCTGCATTATCATCATTTTGAAGATGAGTTGTGTAAGTCACACGCAGCAAAAACATTTGAATGATAAAATAACATCTGTTTGGGTGGATCTAAGCAATCTCAATCTACCTTCTAGGAAATTAGGTTATTTCTCCAAGGGCAACCAACAAGCTAGCCAGCTAACATTCATGAAATAAAGTAACTCTTGCCCTTAAAAACTTTTAAAGATGCAGTGTGGGACTTCCGCAAATACATTTTTTGATAGGACTAAAAAGCAAGCGGTTTTGATGATATGTTGCACATCAGCACAGACAAAAGGAGGGTTCTCCACTGAGGCCACCACTGATAGTACCCATTACAGAGAGAGGTGAGGTAATGTCGGTGGGTCGCAGACTCACAGCTGTTGTTGCATGGAAGGGATATGCGATTAAATATACGCTTTTATACTTAAGTTGAATTGTCCCAATACTTATGCTCTAAAGGTGCTGCTTTTCTTGATTGCTAAAACATATACATCTTGAAACGTCAGATGGTGACAGTGTGAACACCTTTGCCGCATATTCACCTTCAAATTTTCATATAACTCGAATCTTCAGCAAAAATAACTAACTTGACTTTACAGGACATTTTCAGGAACAAGGTTTGGCTTGACAAGGCCACTTTTACAACCAGTGGCCAAAGCTCCAAGAACTCCTTTAATGTTGTTGAGTCATTTAGACCAAACTCCTCTTTACAAAAATAAATTAATTATATACACACACCTTTCAAGTACATTCTGGTCTAAATCACAACTGCTTACTTACCATTGTGATTCCTAGACTCCAGATGTCTGACTTCACACTGTAGCCTTTTTGATTGAGGTCAGGGTTTATCCGTTCTGGCTGAAAAGCAGGGAATTAAGAGGTTATCATCAGTGTTTTATAACGACACTAAACTGATAAAGGGCAGACAGTAACGCGATAAAGGGCAGACAGTAACGCGATAAAGGGCAGACAGTAACGCGATAAAGGGCAGACAGTAACGCGATAAAGGGCAGACAGTAACGCGATAAAGGGCAGACAGTAACGCGATAAAGGGCAGACAGTAACGCGATAAAGGGCAGACAGTAACGCGATAAAGGGCAGACAGTAACGCGATAAAGGGCAGACAGTAACGCGATAAAGGGCAGACAGTAACGCGATAAAGACAATCACGTCAACACAAAAAGCACCTCCTTAACTCAATCCCATTTAACTCTGACAGGGCGGTAAAAACCAGATCAGAGTTGCGTGCATTTGGCACAAAATTAGGGATATTTTACCAGTTGCATTTTCCTCTACCCATTCCTACTCACCGCCATGTAGGGCTTGCAGCCAGCATCCAAGGTTTTGGCCACGGAGTCCACCAACTGGCCGCTGATGCCAAAGTCACACATCTTCACCTGGCCCTGTGTGTTAATAAGCACGTTGGACGGTTTCACATCTGCAGATAAACAAAAGGACATTTCAGGGCCCAGTTTTTATTTTAACATACCCCCCCATCCCAACATGGTGACGTCCCATTCTCATTGATAGCCTTGTCTCCTGGCCATTCCACAGCATGTGAAGGACGGCAGAATAGTCATCAAGTCCGGCCCGGCTGCGCTGCCCCCTCAGGCATCGTCGGTATGCCGCGATGTGAACCCCTAACGATTAGGCTGCAAAGCGGCCACTTAGCACACCATTAGCACTTCAGTAGGAGCTTTCTTACAATCTCCGACCTCTGTCCCAAGGCCAACGTTAATACAGACGCAATGGAAAATGTTATTGTTCTTTAGTAACAGCCTCAGTCCACTCACAGAACATGGTAAATAAAAAGTACCTAACTTAATACGCAGAAAATCACAGACTAACATGGAATCAAGGTGTTTATCGGCCGTCTCTGTGAACACTGATAAGTAGGCAGCGAAGTAAAATACAAAGTTCCTCAAGTTTTAGCAAAACAATGCTTCAAATTAAAGGCAAAATTACTGAACCAAAACAAACAATATATATTTTTTTAAATATAGTTCATGATAAAGGCAGATTTCAACCAAATTCCACTTTGCTAATGGTAAGTGTCAAAACAGTATGGATACATTGTAAGTGTGCGATGTGCCAAATTCAGATTCTGAGCATTTAAACGGTCTTTACATTAACAGGTGTGGAATTGTATGAATGTATGCTGGTGATGTTTAGATTACAACCGAACATCAGTTTATCAGTACACAGGAAGTCACATTCAGTCAAAGCACAACAGCAATTAGCGAACGGGCTCACAGCACTGTGTTGTGTATTCTGGACTGCGATGTCTATAAAGTAGAGGTACAACCTGAAGTCTCTGAGATCTTGCTTGTAAGATTGAGTATGTAACATGAACGAGAGTCTATCGAATGCTGTAATAAATAATTGAATGACAAACAGGTACGCGATCAATATTTCAACACTATATGAACGGCTGCTTTCTGACATAGGGTAAGCATTACAGTAAGTTGCTTTAGTTTGTACTGTTAAAGCACTTGTAAGCATCAGGTACACTAATATTAGGAGACCCAGGCCCAAATCAGCATAGGTAACAGAGGTTGCCTGGAATCAGATCTGTTTGTCATTGTGCCTACTCTATTGTTATGGTCAAGCTAAAAATGGCATGACAATGTTATAAAGAGTTGGAAGGAGCTTGGAAACAAATGGCACCCAGGCTATAATAGAGGTGGCTGGGTGACGAGAAAAAGTGCCTGACCCTGAATAAAGGCTGTGGCTTTCTGAACTAGTCTGAGACTGTCTGTCCTTCATTTACCTCTGTGTATCACTGAAAGCTTGTTATGCAGATGCTCCAATGCCTTGACGATCTACAGAGAAAGATACAGTGTGTGAGAATGCGTGTCAGACAGAAAGAATGTAAGAGAGAACAGAGAGAAGCTGTTAAACTTAATTCTATGGACATCTATCCAAATGACCTTAGAGTACAGGAGCAGATGCATGTCTGGGATTTACACAGCATCATACATCAACTCCTGTTTTCCACAATTTCCCTGATTTATTTCTTGTTTCTCTGGCATCAGTGGTATCTTTCATCATGATCATTCAGAAATTAAAACAAAATACATCATCTGCACAGAGGTCATTGTCCTGTTATATTGTAGCTATAATAATTAATACAGTAATCTGTCTAGCTGCCACCTTGACCTGAGATTTATCTTCAAACATTTTAGAAATGTATGCCCTAAAGAACAGGACTGAGGTTTCCACTCACCGCTACAGTGATCTTCCCCAGAATATCCTCAGGTATGGTCATGCCTTTCTCTATGACCTGCTTGTAGAACTTATCCAGAGACGTGTCCATCAGCTCCATACAGATCCATACATCACCCTGGCATTGCAGAAACAGTCAACAAGGGCATGAAAAACACAGGTCCTCTAGTCCTCAAATGTTACTTTGAAAATGCAATGCAAGCGATTTAGGGAAAGCCAGCCTAAAGATGTGCTCCCAGCATACTTCTTTTCACATGTCAAGTATAGTCCAAACAGTGCAGATAATATCAGTGTGAAGGACAGATTGACGCATTATGTTACACAATGTGCCATTTTGCAGACACTTTAATCCAAATTGAGTCATGCTTGAGTGAATGTATAATTAGGGATTCAGCAGTTCACTGATGAAACCCTACTGTCATGGCTAGCATTGGGCGTTTTCCCTTGAGATAAAATGGTGCAACAGGTCTAAAATGTACATTCTTGTACACGGCCAGGAGTCAAAGCTTCAAATGGAATGCCATGCAAATCGATCTCATGGTGGCACTGTAATAAGCCTCCACAGTGGCCGACTTTGGAAGCTCACCACCGCCACCTCATTTGACCCAGAGTCTTGAAAGTTGGTACATAGGTCAAACTAATCACAGTGAACCTTTTTGCCAATGGGACCCATAACATCCGCCAAATTGGATAGTCTGCATTTTGGATGGTGTGAAAAACGCTTCAAAGGCTACTCCTAATGTAATAAATCTCCAATCTTCACATACTTAGGTATTTGGCATCTATGGACCAAACTCTTGCAACGCAAAGTAATCCAGATAAGTCGGTCGAAATTATGGCCTCTATTGACCAATGAACGTGTTTGGGGCATGGTTTTGCACAGGCAGGCACCCAACACCAACATGCATGATCATATTATAATAATACTTGGTAGATATGTTCTGAAACACGCACCGACCAAAGGACTGCAAACCTTCTCCAAACAACCAATCCGTGGTGCTATTGAGCCTAGCCACATTCACTAGCTCACTTCGCTAACCCTGTTTAATGCATAACCTTGAAAAGAGGTTCAGAAGTCCAACTTCCCTCAAGGAATATATTTGCCATGGAGACCCTTGATGGACTTTTGGCCAAGGTTCAGTAACACATGGTGACCCAGTTCATCACATTATCCAAACTAATGGGCATCATTGAAAGGCAGGATGTTATACAGTACCTGAAAAAATTAAGAGACCACTGCACCTTTTTCTTTCCTTTCCAAAAAAGTCGAAAAGGAAGGTTACGAGTGAGGAACTCAAAAAAGAATGCAACTCAATTTATAACATTTGAGACATGCGTTTTTCTGGATTTTTTTGTTATTCTGTCTCTCACTGTTCAAATAAACCTACCATTAAAATTATAGACTGCTCATTTCTTTGTCAGTGGGCAAAATCAGCAGGGGATCAAATAGTATTTTCTCCTCACTGTATATTTTATGGACAATTGCACAAAGAAACTGGGATATTTTATTGCTTTTGGAAAAATTCATGCCCATTATGAATTTTATACCAGCAACACATTTCAAAAAAGCTGGGACTGAGACAAAAAGACTACAAATCTAAAGTGGTATTATTCTTTGTTAGCTAGCCAGCGTTAGCCGCTCCAGCTACAGTTAACTACTGATGTAGCCTAAGTGGTAAATTACTAATGAGACAAGCCGTTTTATAGAGTTACTAGCCAATTACGTGGCTTGGTTGCTTTCATGGCCTTTTACTTCCCATTAGATTAAGTGTCACAGACACTTGCTGTAGAACAATTTTATTTGTATTAATTTGGTAGGCATAGTAATCCCATCCACTATGTTTGATTAAATAGATATCACACACTTCAGTTTTCCAGAGGCCCTTAAATTACTTTCGACAACTATCAGCTTTGAATAATAATAATGAAGTATTAGAAAATCTTAAATGCAATAATCAGCAATGAAAAAGCATGTATGCCTAATGAATTCCAAGGTTTATATTGAGATGTTAGTAAAACAAGTAGATCTATCAAATAGCAAAACCACCAACCTATTTCAAACTACGATCCTTCAGTACAAAAATAATTTAGCCTATCTATTATACAGACCGGCTTGCTCTTTCAAAGAGGCTATCCAAACTGACAGACAGTTGTGGGAACATATTTACATAACCAACGCTAGGTATGCACCAATATATCTGCTGGCAATCAACTGCTTCACATTCAGCCCCTTGTATAATATACTGTATATTTTATTGTGTGCCCTATTGTTTTACTGTTAGTTTTTCTGTTGCAGTTTTGACATCAAATACCTTATTGCACAACATATAATGTATTATCACAGAATGAGAATGTGTATTCATTATCATATAACTGAAACATTTTCTATTCATTATCAGACTTATTTTTGTGAGTCTTTTATTATTACTGTAATTCCCCATTTAAAAACTGCAGCTTATACATGATTGAATATTGAATATGTTTTCAACCACTGCAATTATACATGGGCATTGCTAAAACACAAGTTAACATTTTGAAAACAATTACATTTTTACAAGCAAACTTTTTCACAGATGACTGCTTGATGACGTAGAGGTCTCAGAAACTCATGTAGCAAATATGGTACAATTGGCGTTACAGGGTTTTTAAAAACATTTTATTCTTAAGCAAATTAATTTTTGGTAGCGCCCAGATGTTTAATATTAATGTACAATGCATGTACAAGTCACAATTCTCCAGGCGGTTTATATATGGGTGTGGTTAATACTCAGGTTTGTATACACACAAAACTATAAAATTAATGGTACGGTTTATACAAGGTGCGGGTTATAAACAGGGAATTATGGTAAAATATCCAGAAAGTACTTTGATTGATTCGCATTCTTTGAAATTAGAAGTATCATCAGAAGCAGGGTGGGGCAGGTTACTTTTTAAATCAAATCCATAAGTTACAAGTTACCTGTCCAATGTAACTTTTTGATCACTCAGTCAGTAAATTGATTACTTTTAGATTACTTTCATATTAAGAGGCATTAGAAAACAAATAGGAATAACCTATAACCAATTGAACAACTTTTGCAGGATCAATCAATCAAGCTGGCCAAAAACTGAATTGCTGAACGGAATTACCTGCACTCTTAGCTTAAAGTCAATGTCATCAGCAGCTAATAAAAACCAATGAACGCAATTATCTGAGATGCAAAGCAAGCAGATTCACCTGGCCTACCTGCATGGACGGAGTTGAGGTGACTGCATTGAAATGCAAATCATCATCCTTTGGCAGAGTGCTTTTTAAAAAGATATAACACCCGGTAGGCCTATTGCCTATTATTGTTCTGAGAAAGATGGTAGATAACTAAATCACATTTTATATTGGTCGGGTATTGTTATCGCAGATATACCCTGTTTCACACTAGCCATCCAACAAACCAAAACCAACCAGAAAGTGCTTCATCGGTCACTAAGCTGGTTATGCACGCTCACCTTTCCCCACATGACCACATGCACAAATGAAGCCACGCAATTGTTATTTTGGTTTAAATAACAATGCTTTCAAAACATTAAACAAAAATATAAAACATGCAACGTGTTTATTATTTAACGCACCTATTATTTTTCAATTGAAGTCATCCAAGAAATAATGAAATATTTTCAAAATAATCTGTAATCCAATTACAAAATTTTAGTTGGTAATTTAACTGATTTTTTTGTTATCCACTACTCCCCAACTCTGATCAGAAGCAACGTGTCTTAATTTGTTCAGGGTACAAAGGTACAGAAATGTCAAAAACATTGGTATTGTCATTGGCAGCTTGTGGTATATGAAAATCTGCTTGGTACAGACCAATCATTTTCTAATTGGCGCATTCTTAGTAAGAAGAGTAATATTAGAGTCATATTTAGTTTCAATTATGATTTACCTCTTCTTTTAGTATTATATTAACCTTATTCAAACATTTCCATATCATTTGTGTACATACTTTCATTAATCCCTTTTTAAAGCTTTGAATAAAGTTTGATTCATACATAAGGTAATGTTATGTATCCGTTACTAAAGTCATTTATGTAAGAAAGTAAATTCTACTTCGCTACATTTTGAAGGCGTGGTGCTGAGCGCTGACCTCTCTGAACAGAGCGCCATAGAAGGTGACAGTGAAGAAACAGTCCACAGTTCTCATGGAGATGTCCAGGTCCATCAGCAGTCTCTTCTGCTCCTGGGTGTTCACAGTGGCCCGGATTCTCTGGGTGGGGAAGCGCACACCATCAGGGTCAGCTGCAGTTAGACAATCACTAAAATGCCATCAACAAAGTACAGCTTACTGCTGATTCTCTTTTCTCCATATTGGCCAAATGATCTTAAGCAGTAGTCTGCTGACCCATCGTATATGTAAACATAGCTAAAGCACAGACCAGAGAATGTAAGTCATTGGAGCACAAAGACAGATTAACAAATGAATAAGCATCATGCATTGCGTGCGTTTCATGAATTTGTCAAGGGTCATTTGGAAGGAATTTCCCAATGCAATTAAAATATACCATATAGTATTACACTTGCACTGACCAACAAACCATATGGTTGTTTAACTCTTTCACATATTCTACAGTTTTAAATTGTGTGTTTCTCTCTGGCATCAGTGTTTTTTTCATCATGATTATTCAGAAATTAAAACAAAATACATCATCTGCACAGAGGTCAAATTTACATTTGGGACCAGATATCTGGTGGCCAGATTATGTTCACCCCTAAGATTGAGATCTGTGGCTGGTCTAGTATACCGTCACTATGGCCGCCTGTCCACCCATTGAAGAATACACACTTGAACACAAATCTGTTCTAGGAATGCAATTTTTATGAGCCCAGGCAATATACATCACACATAGCAGTGCCAAAAAATGTTAAACAGTATTTGGATAGCTGTTTCAGTTATTTAAAATACAGCAAATTAAAAAGTACTCTAACTTGCATCTTCAGCTCTATGTTGGAGTTAAATATCTAATCATGAACTCAGACAATTCAGACAAATTATTGATGTAATCTATTCATTGGCTCAGAGTTATTTAAAAGAGAATGCGGTTTTAAAGGGACAACTAAATGTTAAATGTAATTAAAACACACAAGGTAAGATTTGGCTGGAGGTAGCTGCAGACATCTCCACTTACCTTGACAGCCATGATAACGCCACTGGGCACATGTCTCATCTTGTCCACCACGCCATACGCTCCTCTACCCAGCTCTCCAATCTGTTCCAAGTCATCTGCCTTCACAACAAAGTTCTGGCCAGAGGAAGAAACAGTGTGTAGATGAAGTCTATATCGGGCATTCCCATCATTCAACCAGTAGATACATTAGTAAAAAACGCTTTTTCAAACAGCGTACGCCTGTGTTTCTCACTGGAATGACTAGTGTCATTCGGTTTGGTTATTTTTGTGCCTGAATGAATACAGCCCAAGTGACAACCAGAAAGTTGATCGAAACTGGAGAATGTACCCAAGCGAAATTAAATCCTATTCTGTACCTTCTCGCCAATGGTAACACAGGCCTTCGAGTCCAGGTCTCGAGGGGGTCTGTAGAGAGTGGATAGGGTGTGGGATTAATACCATGCATTATGGAAACAGAATGCCCCACCCCTGCACGGCCATGTGAAAGCCTCATTCTCAAAGCTAAGGATCCAGATCACTTTCTGCATGTTTGTTGTTACACACTTGTGATGACCTGCTAGTTCCCAAAATGCATTCCCCTTAAAAATCCTATTTTCCAGAAGAAAAAAAAAACTTGTACAACAAATCCTTAATGCCATACCATAATTATAGCCCTAAACAATCCAACAATAACCTAATAGCCTTTTACAGCGTGAGAATCCGCAAATATCCGGCTACTATGCAAATCATGCACCTTATACCCATGAGGACTTCTGGTTCTCACAAGCAACACATCACCCTTGGAAACCTCAACAAATGTTATCAGCATGAAGATGCAGAGGTAGCCTAGTCATATTCTGAAGTGCTGGGAACAAAACATTCCAAAGAATATTATGACGCTGTCTGTCTGTTGGAATGCAGAGACGGCACAAACAAGACATTCTAAAGGTTGCATTGGGCAAAACTATCAGCATAAAATCTTTGGCATTCTGCCATATAGCTAGATTTAGAATATTATTTTTTTTTTTTTAAATGCGCTGTCCTCCAATAGCCAGTGGTTCCAAGTATAATCACTAGTGCAGGGGTCCAATTGCTCAAAAAACAGCCCCTCAGATGGTTTAAATGTAAAATCTTTATTAAAATGGATGACCTTAACATTCACATATGACCAGAAAACCACATGGTCAGCGTCTTTTGCCATGCAACTTCCACATCTCAGGCCTCAGTTGTGTCTTTCATAATTTTTCAGGAATTAAACCAAAATAAATCATTGGCACAGGGGTCAACGTAGTATTTGACATCGGGAGCAGATCTTTGTTGGCCACAGGTAGAGCTGTGATTGGTGGAGTCTGCGTTCGCGCATATATACGTCTGTACATACACACGCTCGCTCACGCACACACTAATTTTGCAGAACATCTGCACACAATTTGCGGGACATCTGTTTTCCAGATGATCAGCCCTCTCAAAAAGTTAATTAGCCAAAACATCTAAACAACATCAACATGACAACAGTAACCTTCTGAGATTGACAGTCACATGACCAGAAAAAGACCTAGGATCCAGCCAACCAACGAAAGAGAAGAAGCCTTACGCTGCGGCTGCAGGTGGGGGCTGTTCAAAGACCTCTTTGGAGAGCTTGAGGCCTGGGTTCTTCTTCTTCACTAGGAGAGGAGGGAGATACAGAGTGGTGGTTAGCATAGCTTAGTTCCCTTCAGAAAAATATTATCATTGCTATCCATTTTCAGTGTGAATCAACCAAACCAGAGAAAGCTTGGTTTGGATTTACAATGTGGTGGTCTGGTTGGAGGGGGCGGTGGATTTCGACTCAATGTAACAAGTGTTACAAACTGCCCAGCGTAACATGTTATTTAACCAGAGACTGGCGGAAACAAAGCAATGAAGTCATTCTCCATCCTTTTGGGTTTTTTAACCTTATGCTGTTTCGCAACCAGCACAGCACACAATTCCACAGCTCTGATGTACACGTGTGAATAAAAATCAGACGAATACCCACAACTGGACAATAGGCTGGAGACCACTGCATGTAAAATGCAGTGACTTCACAAAAACGGTTTACAACCAACAATTGGAGACATTCATGGGTAGAATATGGGGGGGGTGGGCATTCATTCTAGGATGACACAGAAGGAACCTGTGATGCAGAGCAGCAAGATAACAGGTATAATCACTAAGCTCTTAAAATGAAAGCAAAATGTGTTTAATCTGTCTAACTCTAGGTCCTGGCAAGTTCATCTGTCTACTGTGTCTGCAACATAATGCGTTGTGAAGGAAACAAGCATAAAATGTGCCACAGGAGACTACTGAAATGCATGTTGGCATGGGTGTGTCCTGTACTAGGCAAGGATCTGGACATGATGTTCTCTCTAGGGACACAAAACTAAAGCAAATGTTATTAAATCCCCACATGGAAACCCAGAATTCAGAGATAATCAGCATATGCTGACTCATCCGAAGCACACATTTCTAGAAAACCCAGATTATTTTGCGAACATCCCCACGATATTCCCACCCGGTCTCCGCCTAACCCAGACAGGCCATTGTGGCAGAAAGGAGGAAATGAAAGCACTTCCACAAGTTGGCCTGGAGAGCCACTGTCTCAGTCGGATAGTGTGTAAAAAAATTTAAACTTCATCATGACATGCAGTGGGGTGTTGTCCAATGGTTCATGTAAAGCATTCAGGTTGTGTTTAAGCTTGATATGCTGTTCTGGGTACTACAGAGCATAGACTGATAACCCTTTAAAATTCAACATATAAATCGATATTACCATATACCACCATTACAGTTCAGACTGGTAACTGCAGATGTCCAGTTTAGCAATGCAATTCATTGTGGGGAGATCCACTGATGTGTATCATGCTCACATGCATCCAAAAGTGCAAAAATAGATGTGCATTTCCTCTGTGCAGGCTAAAAAAAAAAGCACCTTCCTAAAATGAACTACATAGCCTAAATGAATACAGTATGAAACATCCTTTGTCCCAGCTAGAACTGAATGGTAGGAACCATTTGTTAATGTTATATATATATATATATATATATATACACATACACACACACACAGCTAAATACAGAGCTTAATGCATAGCTGTCATGGCACTATTTGTCAGCTGAATGTGCCTTGACAGGCAGCCTTCACATATTTGACTAGCAGACAGCTACATTGTGCCTAATCAACAAGGGTGCTATTAAAAATCCAACAACTCTAAGCATGTCAGGCATGAGACTGCAGTGTTCAAGTTTTTTGTGACAAGACCTGTGGTTGAAGAACGAACCACTTTTCATCCAGGCCACCTATCCTTCAAAAACACACATGTCACCTGAGACAGAAACGTGTACCTGGATTAGGGATCCTGAGGCCCATGAGGCTAAATGTTCAATGAATACGTTTGGAATTACGGGTTGCCTTAGGCAACAGGCTCAGACCTGCGATCCTTGAAGTATGTTTATGAGAAGGGCTTCGGCACGGTGGGGCCCCCTAAGCCCCATGACGATGCGTGTGGGTTTAGATGGGCAATACCTGGTTATTGGGTGTCCTTCGTTAACTAATAAGGTTTTGAATTACAATCTGGATTCTCTAAGGGTTAATGATAAGATGTTGGCCTAACGTCTTGTACAGTCTAGAGGGCATTTACAGAAAAGTAATTAATCGTTTGAAATCTCAGTCATAAACAATAGAAAACAAATAAGAAAACATAGTAGTTACACATTGTTGGAACCACAATGCATGTTAAGGAGGCGGTCTTAATATCTCCCTGAGGGCCATCAATTATTTCTGGGGTAATGATTATAGTTCTCTTTATATAGGATGACATATTGAAAGTGTACAGTGGCTTTCAGGCAATATTTTATTTTAACAAAATTCTGGAGAAAAAGTCATTTTACAGCATTATAAATAACGAAAGAATAATACTAACATTAGGGCTGTAAGAGGTTGTTTCACATATATTTAATTTGCCTTGTTGGTAAACTATAAGGCAATCATAATATATTAGCTGACTAAGATGTACATACAGTGAGGTGCATAAAAACATTCAGTCAAGAAACATTCTGAAAGGCAATTTCACCAGAACAGTTCCATGTCCGTCCCCACCCAGCTGTAGTACTCCCTTCACTAGTCAATGGGTTCCAAATAACAAGCGCTGCAAAAAAAGCCAACTAGGTCCTACAAAGGCTATCAGATTCCACTTGTTCAAGAGCAGGCGTGTCACTATTTTGGATATTTTTCAAGTGAAAACTAAGCGAGAAAAGGGAGAACCATGGGTTTAAAAACCACATGTGCCCATAACAGCATGGGAGCACCTTTACGATCTCTCATGCAGTTCCCAGCGTGAGATTGTATTAACGTACTTTGACCTCGAAATGCGTGCATCCTACACAAATATTTTTACAGGCACATAAGACTGCTTTGCTATAGTGTTGGCTCACAAAATGTTGGATTGGCATTTTACAGAAGCCAGCCCATGTTGATGGTGCCTACCGTGGTAAATTCTCAGGCTGTGGGGACTGGAGGCCCAGTCCGTGAAACACTTCAGTGGGCATGATGTCACTGGGTATAGCCTCCTGAACCCCTCCTACACCTAGACACAGCCTAATAATGTTGTACTGCACAACGTAGGCCTGAGCCAGACACAACAATTAGCTGGAGGTTGGGTTGTAAAATTAAGTAATTGACGGGACTAACGTAAGAAACAGCACTAGCTGTGGACGGTTTGTGGAGGATGTGACAGGCGATTCAGGACCATGTACAGGGAAATAACCCCTCTTAACTTTACACGCTGACAGGTGCTCTGGATATAATGCTACTATATACGGTCTGCTAAATGAAGATGAATATTTTGAAATCTTCAAAATCCCACAAGATGACAGAAGTCCAATACAATTAGAGCAGTAAAAAGTAAAAAGACAAAGTGAAAACCAAGCTAGCAGAATACAGTTTGGACTGGCCTAGTTTGCTTTAGCTCAGCACAGTAGCGTTGGCTCAGAGCCACCAGTTCTGAGCCTATCAGAAAACGGGAGAGGAAATCACTAATTAAAGTCAGTGAGAGCAATAAGAGGGTATTTGTTGGGCGTACGCAAAACTGATGCAAAACTGTGTGAACATGGCAATCGCTAATTGGAAAAAGTGGCTAATTGCTCTCGAGTCTGGGTGCAAACCAAGCGCCAATATCTGCCTGACCCTTTACATTGAAGTGAAAAACATAAGTTTTCTGCAGAAAGATAATGACTAGGATACATGACAAACCCAAAGAGAAAACACACCATAAGAAAACACGCCATGAGGAGAAAGAGAGTTCACCAGAATAAGTGCAATCACCTGCTTATTAGACACATTGTTGTAGTTAAGCTTCGTGGCTAATTTAGAACACCATAACCATTATACCCAGGGCAGACCTTTTACATATTTCATAAAATATCTTCACCTGAGATGAAAAATGTGTGTAAATAAATTCATGAGAAATTAATCCGGAAATTACCTCCACTTGGTTTTGAAATTATGATGTAGTGCAGGGCTATTCAAATCCAGTCCTGGAGGGCTGAAACACTTCTGTTTTTTGGTTCTACATGCTAGCTGATTGCCTTCACCTGGCATCTCAGGTTGGAAATAATCCCATATTATTAGTAGAGGATAAAGACAAATGTTTCAGCCCTCCATAGCCCTGGTGTAGTGAATATTAGAAGGCCAAACCTAATTTTGGTGGGCTTAACAAGTATCCATACTCTATACGCAAACAAACATGAAGATCTACAAGTAATAAAGAAATATTTAAAACATTTGAAGGTACATTTTGGGTCATTGTATGCATATTATTGACAGGGCAGAGTGGGAGGCAGAGGAGAGGGCATGCTTAAAAAGCAGTATGCCAGAATCTAATCCACATTGCAGTGGTGTGTTAGTACCAAAGACATCAGATTAGACTGCAACATAGAACAAACAACCACTGTCATAGAACCAAGACAGACAGGTAAAATAATATAATAATACCACTGATTGTGTTATAATGCCTCACCAGAGAAGAACACATCAAAAGAAAATGTGCATATTCCAATCTGCAAGATATAAGCTTTAAAACAAATTGTTGTCGGTTAGTGACTGCGCCATTGGACAAATCTCTCAGATTGCAGTGTACGTTTCACGTGCGGGCAAACACAAACCATTTTAAATGCGCATTCTTGGCTGTAAAATGTCTTAAAGCAAAACCTTCTTAAACAAAAGGAATTGCATTGTGAAGCACTCAGGCCTACTCCACCCAACACCTCAAACAAAATGAAACTGGCTACAGTGGTCAAGAAAAGCATTTACACAATACAAAAAAAAAAAAAAACAGGGTGCATACTACACTTGTACAATAGAGCAAACACAGATTTTTGCTGCTCCCAAAAGGAAGGTGAGCACTAATAACATGAGCATAGCAAACCAGTGTAGCAGCTATGTATGTGTATGTGTAGCAGGTACGACTGCTTACAGGCTGTCAACAAAGAAAGACAGCAGAAGTCACTGGAAGGACAAGTCAACACATGCACTGAAACAGACTACAGAGATTGCCAGTTAACGTGGGGATGGCACTTAAACAATATGCATTCCTACCCCCGGTAATGCAAGCAGGATGTTGGAGCCAAATGTTTTCCAAAGTCAGTCCTTGAGACCCCCAGAGGCTTACATCTTGTTTATTGACCTAACAGTATATATTTTTTTTATTATAAACTTTGTTGTTGTGTGCTGATTGGCATTAGACACGATTAACCAGGTTATTCAAACCCTGAATGCGGATTGGCAGAAAGCTACGGTATATGATGCTGTATACCATGGGTATGACAGAATAACTGTGCGCCATTTTTATTATAATGAATAAAACTAATTGGGCATATATAGAGCTTTACAATGTAAGCGGGGAACCTCCTCCAACACCAATGTGCAGCAACTACCTCCACACACATTGCATTGGTTAAGGGTTCTTCTTTGTAATAAGGCACCTTGGAGGTACTGCAAATATACCATGGCTAAAGGCTGTTTCCAGGCTATGCGTTGCATCATGCCTGAGAACAGCCTTGAGCAGTGGTATTCTGACCATTTACCACACAACCTTTTGCATTTTTGCTTAAATATAGGCCTGGTATTATTTGTTTACTGTCTTAAATAGATTGGTAGCCAGTTTGCAACAGCGATAATTAATTCCAGGGTTTGTGGTATACCATGGCTTTGCGTTGCAACATGTCTAATGCTGAACTCATAACCAAGGGGGAAGGTAGAAATTAATAGTTGTAAAGTTATAAATACCAGTTGAATGCATTTAAAATTTTGTTTAAAATTTGAGAAATGTCTATGAAGTAAAAGGTCAAACAAATGAAAATGATCATCATGGTTATTAAACAACTAATATATAGCTTTGTATTTAATATAGTTTTTTGTTCAATACATATATAGCTTTTTATTTAATACATAAATACCCATACATATTATACACATGCATAAATACACATTTGGCTGTTGTCTGGGCTCTGGGATTACAGGTCTCCCACTAGTAATTACCAGTTTAAGTAGATTCTCACATCTTATGGAGTAAATATAACCTTCTCAATTTCATAAAATTATTCCTTTATATCGATAGTCTAAATCGTTGATTAAAAAGTAAATGTATGTGACTGTTGGGGCTGCAGTCAGCCCTCCCACAATATAACGGACCCTCCACTGAGGAGCCGGGTTCAGTTTACTCAGCTATGGCTCCCAGGGACCGATTTTGGGAACCACTGCCATAGCCTAATATTATATCACCCCCAGGGACCATGAAAAGTAAATTGACATCATCATCATCATCACCTACTAATGCGTAACATGGGAGCAGGACCTTGCTTTTCCACTAGGTTTTTAAAAAAATTCAAAACAATTGCCCGTGGCTAGCTATAAATTATTTAACATATAACACACATGAAGCAACTGTGTGATAGGTCACGAATTTACTGGCATTGCTTTGGAAAAGACATAAATAAAAAACGACTGCATCTTGCCATCAATAGGTCCGAGACGCTGAACACGCGCGCGCTAATATTAGACCAAGGATCGGAGGAAATACATGACTCATGTTTTCCCATCAAACGAAAAAGTCCCGAGGCAGACTTGACAATGCGTTCATGGTATGTGTTCCCATAAAATTACATAAGCTACATAGCTAATAAGCTAGCTCATAACATCGATACCGGCGTGGCTAGCCAGCTACGCACTTTGGTCGTTTGGTGTAATCGACAATACGAGTTGAGATAAACGTTAGCTGGCTAACTAGCAACAGTTGCAACTTGCAGCCCAAGTAAGCTAGCTAACTACTGTAGTCGCTTCATAACAATCTTTCAATTTCCAAGAATGACACGAAACAACCAAAAACGCAAAATGCGCATGTTACTATGGTGTGGATTTTCACCAGGTTACAAAGAAATTCCATGGACAACTTGTAACTGTAGCTCACTTGAAGTTAGCAAGGTAGCTAGCTAGGTAGCTAGCAACTTTGCATCAGGGCAGATCCTGGCTAGTAAGCAGGAAACAACCGATCTTCTACAAACTTGAATAATGCAATGATTACATACATACCCCTGACCTCCAGTAATGCATTTATTTGGATATCTAGTCTTGTTGCACGATTAATACTATTGCGAGCATTAAACGTGAACGATTTCTTACCTGCTTTAGAAAGAGACATTTCCCCCTTTGCTTTGATGAGGGGGAGGGGAAGCACAAAGACTTTTGCCTCTTTTACTCCCTCCCTCCCTGCATCTACCCCGCTCTGAAGCTGCGATGGCTTGTGTTGCAACTACTACGATGTAAGACTGTTTCAATCTTCATGCACTTGGCGTGGTTTTGTATCCGTGTTGAAAGGCTATTTGTTTAAAAAGTTTAAAACCGAATGCACAGTGATCAATGCCGGCGAATATAACTGGGTAACATACCTAACGTTGCACTTTTTAGGAAAGAAGTCTCACCAGCTGAAGGCTCTAGCGTCAAATACGTTGTGACGTTTTTCCTGCCCGCGGAACAAAGTGTTTTGGGATATGTAGTCTGCTATGTCACTGTCAACACGTGTGGACATGTCCCAGACAGTCTGTTACAATGATGAGTGGAAAAATGTTTAAACACATGACATGACATATACCTATTTAATAATAATTTATAATGTGATTTCAGCAGCTTTTAAACGTAAAGTGTGAAATTATGGCCATGTACATAACCTAACAAAAGATATAAAATGTTTTTTAGGGCCCACATTGTATTTAATTAAAGTCTAATAAATGCCATACCTAAAACACAATACAACAACACACATACCTATACACAAAATTGCAATGCTGTGTTGCTGCGTTGAAAGGATTTGTGGCCATCTGTCTCCATGACGAGCATCACACACTCCGACGGGCATGCCTTGTCCTTGTTTTTTGCATGCATCAAGCAAGTCCGTGTGAGCCGACAGCATGTTTTTTCCGTTTCAACACATGCATCTCATCTGTCCCCGGGACTGGATGAAAGTATGTTAACTGCTTGTGCAATGACATATTTTTTGTGTTCACTGTGAAATGTTTCTTTAATAACAACCATTTTTATTCTGCAATAACAGGTTTATAGTTACAAATGACTCATGTTGATTTAGAGGAAATCATGCAAGTAGGAGGAAAGGAATTTGTGTAGGTGCAAAAATAAGCGAACCTCTAGTTTAATTGGTTAAATCAAGTACGTAAGTAGAATCATGTGGCAGCTGAAATCGTCAGGTATCGTCTTGATCTGCAACACAACCAGAAGGACTTTGGACAAGGACAGCAACGAGTCTTTCAAGCCTGGTACTCCGCAGGTGTGGGCCAAGGCCTCATTTCCTCCTAAGTTTAAAACAGGGCAGGAGACAGGGAGCATTTTGAAAATGCATTTGATTTGAGCTCCATCAGTACGGCAAATTTACAAATGGAGTGCATTCAACAGGACAGCAACTTGGCCTAGAAGTGGACGCTCTTCCAAACTATCCCTAAGAACCGTAAGAGAAATAATAATTAGGTAAATACTAACCCAAACATAACCTCTGCTAGTAAATCTCAGGTTATTTCAACAATAAGAACACTGAATCGATATGGCATTCATGGTAGTCCAAATGGTAGTGTACAATTTTGGTCACAATCAAAACCGTTATGTTTGGCAAAAACCCAACACCTACCAAAAATAAACTTATCCCAAGCATGGTGGTGGGAATGTCAAGATCTGGAGCTGCATTTTCTCTTGTTGACCTGGTCGATTGTACATCATTAAGGGAAATTCTTGAACAGAATGTAAGGCCATTGGTCAAGGAGCTAATGCTGGGTCGAAAATGGGTCTTACAACAAGACAATGACCCAAAGCATCCAAGTAAATCTACCAAAGAATGTCTCAGAAGAAAGAAGACTGGCCTTGTCAGTGTGTTGACCATAATCCATTAGTAATGCTGTGGTAGGACCTGAGGCGGGCAGTACATGGGAGAATTGCAAAGCGCAAACTACTGCTAAGGGAAACGTTAGTGCTCGTCTCACATTTTCAAAAAAGTACATTGAGCAGTTTGAGATAACGTGGACAGTTAAAAGTTACGCTTTTTGAAAGACACAGGTCCCGTTATGTCTGGTGTAAAGCAAACACAGCATTTCAAAATAAGAACATCATCCCAACATTTAAAAATGGTGGTGGTGTCATGGTGGTGGTAGTATCATGGCGGTGGTGTGATGGTGGTGGTAGTATCATGGTGGATGTAGTATCATGGCGGTGGTGTCATGGTGGTGGTAGTATCATGGTGGTGGTAGTGTGATGGTGGTGGAATTATAATGGTGGTGGTAGTGTGATGGTGGTGGTAGTATCAAGGTGGTTGTAGTGTGATGGTGGTGGTAGTATCATGGTGGTGGTAGTGTGATGGCGGTGGTAGTATCATGGTGGTGGTAGTGTGATGGCGGTGGTAGTATCATGGTGGTGGTAGTGTGATGGTGGTGGTAGTGTGATGGCGGTGGTAGTATCATGGTGGTGGTAGTGTGATGGTGGTGGTAGTATCAAGGTGGTTGTAGTGTGATGGTGGTGGTAGTGTGATGGTGGTGGTAGTGTGATGGTGGTGGTAGTGTGATGGTGGTGGTGTGATGGTGGTGGTAGTATCATGGTGGTGGTAGTGTGATGGCGGTGGTAGTATTATGGTGGTGGTAGTATCATGGTGGTGGTAGTGTGATGGTGGTGGTAGTGTGATGGTGGTGGAATTATCATGGTGGTGGTAGTATCAAGGTGGTTGTAGTGTGATGGTGGTGGTAGTGTGATGGTGGTGGTAGTGTGATGGTGGTGGTAGTGTGATGGCGGTGGTAGTGTGATGGTGGTGGTGTGATGGTGGTGGTAGTATCATGGTGGTGGTAGTATCATGGTGGTGGTAGTATCATGGTGGTGGTAGTGTGATGGTGGTGGTAGTATCATGGTGGTTGTAGTGTGATGATGGTGGTAGTATCATGGTGGTGGTAGTGTGATGGCGGTGGTAGTATCATGGTGGTGGTAGTGTGATGGCGGTGGTAGTATCATGGTGGTTGTAGTGTGATGGCGGTGGTAGTATCAAGGTGGTGGTAGTGTGATGGCGGTGGTAGTATCATGGTGGTGGTAGTGTGATGGCGGTGGTAGTATCATGGTGGTGGTAGTGTGATGGCGGTGGTAGTATCATGGTGGTGGTAGTGTGATGGTGGTGGTAGTATCAAGGTGGTGGTAGTGTGATGGCGGTGGTAGTGTGATGGCGGTGGTAGTATCATGGTGGTTGTAGTGTGATGGTGGTGGTAGTATCATGGTGGTTGTAGTGTGATGGTGGTGGTAGTATCATGGTGGTGGTAGTGTGATGGCGGTGGTAGTATCATGGTGGTTGTAGTGTGATGGCGGTGGTAGTATCATGGTGGTTGTAGTGTGATGGCGGTGGTAGTATCATGGTGGTGGTAGTGTGATGGTGGTGGTAGTATCAAGGTGGTGGTAGTGTGATGGCGGTGGTAGTGTGATGGCGGTGGTAGTATCATGGTGGTTGTAGTGTGATGGTGGTGGTAGTATCATGGTGGTGGTAGTGTGATGGTGGTGGTAGTGTGATGGCGTCATGGTGGTGGTGGTATCATGGTGGTGGTAGTGTGATGGCGATGGTAGCTCTGCCTCAGGGCATTGAAGACTTGATATCATTGAAGGAACCATGAATTCTGTTATCGAGTTTGGAGGGGACAATTACATGAAATCTTCTCATAAGCAATTTTTGAGGGGGACACCAAAATTGTGCTGTAATACTGTTTAAGTTTGGACCATTGGTTTGCTTGTTACTGTAGCTTTGCAAATTCAGCAATTGTGTGTGAACCCTACCAATATAACACACATTTACTGGATTAGCCTCACATTAGCTATGTGCATTGAGTGCCTTTCAGACGGTAGACACAAACACTGTCACCTTGCCAGGTAAGGAACACTACATACATTGAATTGCAAGCTTCTCTCATTGACTCAAATTCAAACAGCTGCAAAAGCTGGTTGATGTTACTGTAGCTTGCTTGCAAACGTCAGCTAACCGCTAGCTAACATAACGAGTGACCTGTAATTCAATGCAGAGAAAATGAAGGCTGGTGCTGGTTAGAAAAGTTTTTTATTGTATTGAGTGGTAGGAGTAAAGAAATGTCTAACATATTCCTTGAACTACTTACTGAAAGTCAACCACCAACAACAGACAAATCATAGTTTTCCCAAGGTCATGCCCCCCCCCGGGATTTCCACCTGTGCGCCATACCCTATAATTAAATATTTAAAACACTGAAGCAGCACAAACCAGCACAAACGAAGTACAAACTAACAAGACTATTAAAGAATATTTAATATGAAGCACAAACGATTGAGCCTATTCTGAATGAATTTGGAGCATATTGGGCAGCTGAGTGTCCTCTGAATGACCTATAAAATATTCTTCAATATTTAAAAACAATTAAAATGTTAACAGCACAAACGAAGCACAAACGAATGAGCCTATTTTGATTGATTTTGGAGCATGTTGGGGCGCTGAGTGACCTCAGAATTACCTATAAAATATGATTTAATATTTAAAAACAAACAGAAAAATGTACAGCAGAAACCAACACAAACGAAGCACAAACGAATGAGCCTATTTTGATTGATTTTGGAGCATGTTGGGGCGCTGAGTGACCTCAGAATTACCTATAAAATATGATTTAATATTTAAAAACAAACAGAAAAATGTACAGCAGAAACCAACACAAACGAAGCACAAACGAATGAGCCTATTTTGATTGATTTTGGAGCATGTTGGGGGACTGAGTGGCCTCAGAATTACCTAAATAATTTTATTTAATATCTAAAAACCGACAGCAGCACAAACCAAAATGTTAATAGCACAAACGAGGCACAAACGATTGAGCCTATTCTGAGTGAATTTGGAGCATATTGGGCGGCTGAGTGTCCTCTGAATGACCTATAAAATATTCTTCAATATTTAAAAACAAATAAAATATTAACAGCACAAACCAACACAAACGAAGCACAAACAAATGAGCCTATTTTGCCGACGTTTTGCGTTTGGTGGAGGGCCAACGCCACGCAGGTGTTATCCTGCCCTTTTTGATTTGTCAGACGATACTTATAGAGACTTAAATGCTACAACCAATGCATGGAGGAAGATTTAATTCAATATTCGGCTACCAGCTCAGTTTTTATAACTTGTTGACTATACAAATGTTCTTTGTTATGTTAGCAACTGCATGTTTGTCAGCTCATATGTCTGCCACTTGATGATAACTTGCTAGCTATCTACAAACTCTGTTCTAGCTACCAACTGCGTTGGGAGTTTGTGTGTGTGTGTAGAGCAGTGTAACTTATTTGGCAGCTTTTTGTTTGTTTTAATCATTTAATCATCATAATTAAGGCCATACTTTTTACAAATAATATTGAATATATTTAAAAATATATTCACTTAAATCCATTCTGAGAATTATTTTTGGAGGAGATTAGATGCATAACTTATTTATAAATTGACAGTTTCTGGTTTCAATAACACACGTTTTGGTGCACGAGTAGGAAAAATCACTTGCTTGCAACACCCCAAACGCGATGCATCCGCAAAGGGTATGCATAGTGCTATGTCTTTGCATCATGACACACTTGTTCATTGAAAATGATTGAACTTCAGTTGTTACGCATATGCATTATGGATTGGGTCTGGCCAAGGCGTAACACCTGATGTCCACCAACATGTAGAGTATGTTCATTTTGTCAGATGTCCTGTAAGTATTTTTTCGTACTTGACGCACATGCTTTCGCAAGGTATATGGATGGAAGCAGGGAGGAGAGTCTCTAGATAACCCCCCCCCCATCAACTGATATATAAATTACAAATAAAATAAAAATGCTTACCTGGAAAGCTAGCCACACATTCACCCAGCGACCAACCAATGGTGCTCATGTGCATATTCAACTAAGGTTAATGTCCTACTTGAAGAATTCTGTAAGGATGCCCATGTGAAGTCTGAGTAAAGTGTCAATCATTTATGTTGGGCTGCATGTGTAATTTATGCAGACATTAGTCATTTTCACTAATTTGTATAGTATACTGTATAGTTGTATTTGCTTACTGTATGATAAATAGCATTATTCGTGTTTGTTTGATTAATGTACAAGCAGTTTTATCAGTAAACTTTCCTTCACAGTGCGAGTCATCATGAGCACGAGGAAGGGTGCAAGTGACATTCATTCATCAGTTTTTGAGGCAGCCTCAGAAAAGAAAAGTAAGCTTGAGTCAATGTTTATTGATATAATAATCATTGCAATTCAGTTGAGAAATGGTTAGTAATCCATTCCTGAACATCATGGCAAGAAACACAACTTGTTTACTGATAGTATTAGGCCTAGTGGCTGACTGGTGCTGGCTGTGGACTTTAGGGTTAAACACCTGTGTTTGGCACCAGTGGAAATGAGGCCTAGTCAAAGTCCTGACTTGAATCCCATAAGGTGGTGTGGCAGAACATTTGACAAGCAGTTCATGCTTGAAAACTCTCCAATGTCACTGAATTAGAGCAATTATGCAAAAAAACTGTGGGCAAAGATTCCTCCACAGCCATGTGAATGACTAATCTCCAGTTATAGGAATGGTTTGGTTGCAGTTGCTGTTAAATGTGATTCAAGGATTGGACCATAGAGGAATGGAGTAAGGTCATCTTCTCTGACAAGTCAAATTTTCAGCTTTGCGCAACACCTGGTGATCTAATCGTTAGACGGAGACCTGAAGAGGCCTACAAGCCAGTGTCTCGTACCCACTGTGCAATTTGGTGGAGGATCTGTGATGATCTGGGAATGCTTCAGAAAGGCTGGAATCTGGCAGGTTTGTCTTTGTGAAGGACGCATGAATCAAGCCAAGTACAAGGTTATCCTGGAAGAACACCTGCATCTTTCTGCTCTGACAATGTTAGCTGCTTTAATTATTGTGCCAGGAGTGGCATAAAGTCACCCAACAGCAATATGACAGACTCGTAGAGGACATGCCAAGACGCATGAAAGCTATGATTAAAAATCAGGGTCATTCCACCAAATATTGATTTCTGAACTCTTTCTAAGTTAAAACATTACTATTTTGTTGTTGAAAAATGAATATGAATTTGTTTTCTTTTCATTATTTGAGGTCTGAAAACAATGCATCTTTTTTGGTTATTTTGACTAGTTGTTATTTTCTACAAATAAATACTATAAATTACAATATTGTTATTTGGAATTTGTGAGTAATGTTGTCAGTAGTTTATAGAATAAAACTAAACTGTTAATTTTACTCAAACACATATGATTAGTAAAACCAGAGAAACCGATCATTTTGCAGTGGTCTCTTTATTATTTCCGGTTGAATAGGAATGTTGTGAGTGAGGAACAGAAGCATTCAATTTGTATATACTGTGAGAGACAGAATCTAAAACAAAAATCCAGAAAATCACATTGTATGATTTTTAAATAATTAATTTGTATTTTATTGCATGACATAAGTATTTCATCACCTACCAACCTGTTAGTTTTTCTTTAAGAAGCCCTCCTGTTCTCCACTCATTACCTGTATTAACTGCACCTGTTTGAACTCGTTACCTGTATAAAATACACCTGTCCACACACTCAATCAAACAGACTCCAAACTCTCCAGAATGGCCAAGACCAGAGAGCTGTGTAAGGATATCGGGGATGAAATTGTAGACCTGCACAAGGCTGGGATGGGCTACAGGACAATAGGCAAGCAGCTTGGTGAGAAGGCAACCACTGTTGGCGCAGTTATTAGAAAAAGGAAAAACTTCAAGATGACGGTCAATCTCCCTCGGTCTGGGGATCCTTGCAAGATATCACCTCATGGGGCATCAATGATCATGAGGAAGGTGAGGGATCAGCCCAGAACTACACGGCAGGACCTGGTCAATGACCTGAAGAGAGCTGGCACCACAGTCTCAAAGAAAACCATTAGTAACACACTACGCCGTCATGGATTAAAATCCTGCAGCGCACACAAGGTCCCCCTGCTCAAGCCAGCGCATGTCCAGGCTCGTCTGAAGTTTGCCAATGACCATCTGGATGATCCAGAGGAGGAATGGGAGAAGGTCATGTGGTTTGATAAGACAAAAATAGAGCTTTTTGGTCTAAACTCCACTCATCGTGTTTGAAGGAAGAAGAAGGATGAGTACAACCCCAAGAACACCATCCCAACCGCATGGAGGTGGAAACATTATTCTTTGGGGATGCTTTTCTGCAAAGGGGACAGGACGACTGCACCGTATTGAGGGGAGGATGGATGGGGCCATGTATCGCAAGATCTTGGCCAACAACCTCCTTTGCTCAGTAAGAGCATTGAAGATGGGTCGTGGCAGGGTCTTCCAGCATGACAACGACCCGAAACACACAGCCAGGGCAACTAAGGAGTGGCTCCGTAAGAAGCATCTCAAGGTCCTGGAGTGGCCTAACCAGTCTCCAGACCTGAACCCAATAGAAAATCTTTGGAGGGAGCTGAAAGTCTGTATTGCCCAGCGACAGCCCTGAAACCTGAAGGATCTGGAGATGGTCTGTATGGAGGTGTGGGCCAAAATCCCTGCTGCAGTGTGTGCAAACCTGGTCAAGGACTACAGGAAACGTATAATCTCTGTAATTGCAAACAAAGGTTTCTGTACCAAATATTAAGTTCTGCTTTTCTGATGTATCAAATACTTATGTCATGCAATAAAATGCAAATTAATTACTTAGAAATCATACCATGTGATTTTTTGGATTTCTGTTCACAAATACTTGTTCTCCCCTCTGTATATCATCTATATGTGCAACATGTTATGTATTAACCATAGATGCTACAATCTCCATCAAGTCATTGATGCACGCATACCATTTGTTGCAATCATGCAAGGCAAATACATCATTCTGTTGGACATGAATGTATGCCTGGAGTCCAAAGTGCAGTGACACAGAAGGTGTGATAAAGCTGTGGTTTACAATTGTTGTCTTCATATTTTGATGAATCAAGTAAACAGACCAATTACAGACTGGGGAAAATATAGTTTTTATTTCAGGATCTAGGAAAATGACATAGAGAAATAGCTACACAAACCAATAACTGTTAAATTCAAAAGACCCCTCACCATCAAAACCCTAAAATGTAATGTCACTCATAAGCCTGTGCATAATGAATTATATTAGCACTACTCACAAAACAGCTGTTCTAATAGGACTAAAACTTTGTTAAAGTTAAAGATACAGTAGAACTACACCCCATCTTGTAAAGAATAGTAGGGTAATAACTCATAGCTCAATGGTTTCTGAAGAAACACTGGTATGTTCTTTTGCTGGTCGCTGGTCACTGAGCATGGCGATAACATTTAGGCGTGTAAACATATGTGTAATTATAACTAATTGTATGCATGTTCTTTGTCTTGTACAGTACATATGGTGTGAAGTAAATCTACAAAGAAATTAAATAAGCTTCACTTGATCCTGCAGGGTTTGGTTAGCACCAAAAAAGTGAAAGTTTGGCTGATGAAAACAATACCAAATATGGACAGTGATGTAAAAAGCAATTAGTTGCAATATACCTATGTAGATACCATCATATAATTAAACATGTGATGAGAATACACCTTTAATAATAATCGGGGACAATCAAGGAAATGGCCAAGAATGTACATAAATATTCCAAATAATAGAGTACATTGATGGGTTTTCCACTACGGTGTTTTGGGGTAGGAAACAATTTGGTGAGATTTTCTCTCATAGTCTTTCATTTTAAGCATTGATTGTAATGCAGTGCCTTCAGAAAATATTGAGATCCCTTCACTTTCTCCACAGTTTTTTGTGATTATTTTGTTGTAGACTTAATTAAGATTTATTTTTATTTTTCAATCAATCAACACAGAATACCAAACAACGACTAAGCGAAAAAAAGCTTTGAAATGTTCAAGTAGCTGACCAAAAACACAACAGCCACTCCTATACAGCTTCTGAGTTTCTCTGAAGACATAGGAGAGCTTGGTGGTGGTGGGAACATCATGCAATGGGGAAGATTCTCAGCGGCAAGGACTGAGAGACTGGTCAGGTTTGAGGGAAGGATGAGGGAAGCATAATACATTGATGTATTTTAATAAAACCTGATCCCCTTTATTGGGTATTGTGTGTAGATTGATGGCAAAAACCATTCATTAATATAAATAAAGTCTTTAGCCTAATAATGTAATGACAGCAAGGGGTTCCGAATACTTTCTGATGGCACTGTAGGTCCAAGACAGTTAAACCTGGCAATAGACACCTTTTTTAAAGCTAAAACAGATGGAAGACAAATTTAACCACTACTGCTAAAAGCACCGTTTACTTATGTTGAACAGAGGTGCCCAATACCAGGCCAAAAACAGGTGTTACGATATGAGTGTGTTGCTAGGAATAGTGGTTTGCCTGTGTGACTTTGCAGGCTCGGGGACGACGAGGAGAACACTGGTGGTTATGATCGTCTCTATGTGGACAAGTTTCAAAGTAAAAAACCCAGTCTTTTTTTGATAACTTATGTACTTTAAATCTAATTTTAAACCTAGCCCTAACACACTGCTTACCTTATCCCTTGTACCTAAATTAAGTCAAAATCTTTGTTTTCATAATCTTGTACCATATACCTAATTTAGTGAATGGTTGGTTATTGAGGCAACGACAACATCTTGGCCTAAGGCTTACTTCCTGGCCACGATGAGGCTATGGTAGAGGGGCTTTACCACAACGTGCAGATAGAGGGAGCTGTCGATGAGGTACTCGGACGCCCGGCGTTGAAGGTCGGCATCCACCAGGAAATCCCCAGCCTCCTCAGTGCTCTGGTGGAAGTTGTAGACGTGGCGGACCACCATTTTCCCTCCCTGTCTTGCCATCACAATCACTGTCTTCTGGAAGCTTACACCGGCAAAGTCGGGGCTTGAAGTGGCCGGGGTGACGATGATGCGTGGACGGCCACTATCGGTGCGTGTAGCCTGCATCTCATTAGTGAAGGTGGAGCGCACAGTGAGCGGGAGCCAGCGTGGGGAGAACAGAGCGTTCCAGGTCACCCGCTTGCTGGCATCACTCCCACTGGGGCCAAGCTGTGTCTGGAAGCTGAAACTGCGGTCGTCACGTGTAGGGTTGTTTATAACCCATGGCGAGCCCCACGACAGTGACAAATAGTTGCGCGGAGTGAAGATGCTGCAGTTGACATCAAAGTATTTAGCCAGCTGGACGGGGGATGCCGAGTGGAACTGGAAGGCCAGGAATAGCAGGTCGCGGATGGACTCATAATACTTTAACATGAGCGGTGACTGCTTCTGCAGGCGAAACAGGTGCTGCGGTGGGATCATCCCATAGCGCACTTGCTTCAGGGCATTCTCCACCGTCATGCTGGCCGGCTGGTTCTGGCCAATCCAAGACTCCAAGGCCTCAAAGAGCTCCAGCTCACTCTGCAGAATGAGGTCGGAGCGCTGCAGCAGGGATAGCAGCAGGTCGTCGCTGATGGAGCCCCACTCGCCACTCTGCAACACCGACGACAGGTTCCAGGAGAGATACTGAAGGCAGCTGTCCCTCAAATTCATGTCACCGATCTGCATGGCGTACTGATACCAGCTCACCACGTGGCCCGTTGGAGAGTCACTGGACAGGTGTCCCGTCATGTACTGGTTCAGTCCCTGCTGGAGGCTCCACACATGGTACTTGCTGGCCAGCTTGTGCAAAGGGATTGCCTGGTCCAGACGCACAGAGATGTCACCGCAGTAGAGATACCTACAAGCAAACACAAGACTTGATGTGTCTGCAATCATTCCTGAACAAAAACAAAAGTATCTTTGTAAAAAATTATCATAAATAACCCTGTGCTATCACTGGCCCAATTTGTTTTATCTTCCTGAACGGTGTCCTCATTTATTCCCTTTTGACCCCTCAGTTGCCTCTCTCCCATGTCCCCTCACCTGATAAACTTGTCAAAGACTGCTGCACAGTCAGCAGGCTCTCTCAGGACCACAGTGCTGGTGTTACGACTGAGCAGCAATTCTTCAAACACGTCGCTCTGCAGAGTGAGCACCAGGGTGTGTGCCTGGATCACCTTCACCTCATCTGTGTTTACCGTCTGCACTCGGAGGGCCACGTCACTGCCATTGCCCTGGGCCAGCAGGGCCTCCATGCGTTGCACCATTGCCATCGAGTGGTTCAGAGTTGTGGCTCCATTGTCCAGTGCCACCTCCAGCTTCAATGCGGCTGCAGGAAGAGAAGATGAAGGGATCTTGTTCAACAGCTGGTCAACTGCAAGTGAAAACACCATAGCTCTTAACTGATTTATACTTGACTCATTTACGGTTGTGAAGAAGGTGGGGAAGTGCAATGAAAAATGATTTAGGTTGAAGCTCTTCTGCTCCAGTTACATTTCACTTTGATTGACTCTTACTGATACTTTCTGATTCTGATTGGGAATGTCTCTCCCTACCATAAGGCAATATTTTAACCCTTCATCCCTACTCAGACTGGGAGTGCTTTGTTCTACCACCTCTTTGGGTTTCCACCCCTGATGCAGGGCAGCTCCCAGTCTGTCAAGTAAAAAATCTCTGACTTTGTCAGTAAATCTGTCCTCAACAACTTCTTGCAGCTAGGACTGCAAAATTCCTGCCCATTTTTAGAAAGCTTCTGAAAACCTTTTTACAGAGGATCGAAAGAAACTCCATAGCACCCCAATGTCTTTTGTGAACTAATGCTTGCACTTTCTATATGTTTGCAATTTTGATTGGGTAAAGCTATGCTTACTATAACAGGGTTGTGTGGTTGCCCCGTGACAAGACAGACTAAGTTACTTCCCGGACAACAATTTCTCTCTAAACCTTGACTGGACAAAAGAGCTGATAATGGAGAATAGGAAAGGGGCAAAAATGACCTCTTCCACATCAACTGGGCAGAAATGGAGTGAATCGAGAGCTTTAAGTTCCATTGTGTCCATCTCTAACAAACTAACATGGTCCACACACACCCAGTTATGAAGATAGCACGTCAGAACCTCTTCCCCCATAGAACGCTGGACGTTCCTGAAACAGTTCTACAGCTGCACCATCAAGGGCATCTTGGCAGGCTGCATCACCACCGTTTGCAAACATTAGGTCATCCCTTTGATTTCAAGGCACCTCAGAGGGTGGTGCAAACTGCCAAGTTCATCACCGGGGCCAAACTATCCATCATGTGAGGTGAACAGTGTCAGAAGATGTCCTGAAAATAATACCCCAGCCACCCAAGTCATAGACTATTGTTTATAATTGTGGTTCTTTAACCTATTCTGGGGACCCAAGATGGCTCACAATTTCATTGTAGCTCTGAACTAGCTCACCTGCATTAAGTAGTTACGGGCTTGACAGTTAGTTGATAACTTCAGTTGTGCTAGATTTGGAAAACATCTTTTTTTTACGCTGTACATGATTGGATGAATTAATTTATGAATTTTACATTTTACATTGAATGTTTGAGCAGGCATCAGGCTCAGGTGCTTGACACAGACATTGTAAGATTCCAGGTGTTAAACTATTATCTGTGTATTTCTGCAGCTGTAATACAGATGGCTTCATCACAACAGGGTCTTCTTTAGGATGATCACAAGTGGTGCATGCTGCAGAGCAGAGATCATCAACTAGATTCAGCCCAGGGATGTTATTTTTGTTCTTGAGCAGATGTTCGGGGTGGGGGGGCCGGAACATAATTATAAATAATTTGTTCTCTGTAAATTGACGCTAGAATCCCAAACAAACATTGTGTTTGACATAGACCTATTCATTTCAAACCTTGATTACATTGCTACATGATCATGTGTCTGTATGGAAATGATTTTATTTAGGGAATATATTTTGTGAATGAAAATAATTTTCAAGGTTCAATTTATTTTAGTTTCCAAAAATGTTATATTTTTTTCAGTATAATATTTACTGTATAATGTGCTTATTAAACTTTGGGAGCTAGTTGATGATGCTGGCTTTCATGTGTCATGTGAATGTCTCAGCACGACAAGCTATATGCTCTCTTTCTGGCTCCTACTCTAGCTCTCTCCAACCCCCTCCAGCTGCTTTCTCCTGTTACTGTAGGTTTAATGAGACACAGTCAGTCTGCTGCCTTAACCCCAGTCTTCATTACACGTCTGTTGCCTGATCAGGCACCTCCACTTCAAAGTTACCTTTGTTTAGATCAGACACAACTAGCCTATGGTCACAGCAGCTGTGGGCCATGGAAAAATGTATTTGACATATTGCATTTGAGAAAATGTGTGTAATTAACTCAGCTACACTATAACAGCTAGTCTATAATTCCCTACTTTCTTATTCAGGAACAGTTTAATCTGGTTATAGTTAAGCATTTTTAATAATTCTGGATAATTCTGATCCAGATAAAATAATGTTGATCTGTATTCATATGATTGTGATTATAGATTAGGTCCTAATTAATTAATTCATATTTCCGTAAAATCTTTGAAGTTGTAATATGTTGTGCGGATATCTTTGGTCAGTATACCAAAATAAAACAACCTTAAGTTATCATGTTAGCATGTTAAAAAAGCTATCTTATTGTTTTTTATACTCTTTAAATGCTATGGTTTCAGAAGGTTTTGGAAAGTAAGCAGAACCCTTGCTGTCCTAACGTCAAGGGGAAGCTTGTCCTACCTTTGGGTTGCCAGCAGTGAGACGGGTAGAGTGGGACATTCTAAAGACCAAGAGGGGCCATGAGATTGGGTCGAGATGTAAGGTTTCAGCATTGTCTGAAGGTGGGGGACGAGCAATTTCCCTCCGTAGCCAAGCACTATGTTTGTGTAGTGGATGTAAGCTTCAGGTGGGAGCTAGTGGAGTGTGTGGAGGAGTGAGGTGACATGGGAAAACTTGGGAAGGTTGAACACAAGGCAAACTGCAGCATTCTCAATAATTGCCCCTAATGTTTCAATTTGGAAAAACCCAGTTCCTATATATAATAAATAATTAAATCTAACTGCATTAAAACAATCAGATACCATTGGAAAAAGCATCCAAATTTGTCTTTTGTAAGCATTGTTTTCAGCTTTTATTTATTTACTTATTCTGCTGCTAATAATTTACTTAAGAACGGTGCACTTTAGAGACATTTATACTTCTAAAGATAATGTTCATAAATAAAACATTACGAATTGTTTCATCTTGTTAACCTCCGTGATATTCAGAAGCAGGGAAGCTGAATCCACTAAATTAAACATGCTCCCTAAACAATCCTACAGTGTGTGGGAGTCTGTACCAAAAAACATATCAGAAAAAAAATCCAAGAAGAGGGCTGTGATACCCTGAAATAGTATGATTCAAATGCTGCATTCCTGGTCAGCTTCAATACATGTTCAGCCAGGAAGAAAAAGCTTTTGCTTCATTCTGTAAATAGCATCATCATTGATTCTGGCTCACACAGATTGCACACAAAAAAACATCTCATCTGAAAAACACCACAGAAAGGGATTGGAAGAGTAAAGGAGTACAAGAAAGGAGTGGGCAGTGCTGCTATTCCAATACCCAACCTGGTGCCTGGGGGGCTTAACGAGAGCAACCCACGTGCAATGTGTCCAACTAACATTTTCTTCAAGGCAATGAATGGGGCTATATTCCTTTAAAAAACAAGAGTTGGGTCCATTTCCAATACTATTCTTATAGTATAAGAAATGAAAATAGGAAAGCAAATGAAATGTATGTTTCTGATGCCCTGTAGTGAGCTGCAAGTAGCTGAGTGAGACGAGCTAGACACGCTAAACAGTTGATTAACTATGCTGTGTAGTCTGCCTGTCACCTTACCTCCTCCGACGGTGATGGGGTGGAGACAGAGAGTAGCAAGTAAGGTGCCCAGATAGACCCGGACAGGGATTCCTGTTTTGTGTGCCATATCTCTCTCTTCTCTGATCCTTCGTTTTTCAGTTTCACTCTCTTCGTCTTCCCCTTGTGGCTTGTAATGTATTTGCTGTGTGCGTGCGGGTGTGTAAGAATGTGTATGCAAGGTGTGGGTTGTCCCGTTGTGGCACCCTAACTTCCCGTCCTGCACTCTTTATGTAGGATGCCTGGCCCTTTTCCCCGCCTGGCACATCTCGCGTCGCCTTGCGGACTCCATTGATTGGTGGAATCTGACAGGGGCCGTTGCCATGACGATGGCTTTGATTTTGAATTTCTCCCTTTTCAACGTTAACATGGCATTGATCTCTGGCATGAGGCCCAAAAAGGACTCCTTTTTTTTTTAGGGAAACATGAAGTATTATGAAATCAATATGAACAGTTAATTGTCATGATAATTTACCCTGTTAATAATTAGTAATTCATAAATGGATCATTAGTACATTGTAGATAGTGATGCATGAAAAGTGTTTAGACTAATTTAGTGTGATCTGTGTCAGTGTGAGCGCTCAATTAAGTAATAAAGCATAGAGTTTATTAGCTGGAGAATAACTAAGACACCACATCAACACCAATCAATTTAAATACAGCATTGTCTCCAGGGAGATTGACTACAGGTCCCAGTTATGGCCTGCTAATGTTTGTTCGGAAAATGTATGGGTTTTTAAGACCTCAGTCCACATTTTCTGAGATAATTTCAATGGCCTTTCTTCCAATTGGGATAGTGTAAATAATCTGCCTGCCGACATTTTGGTCCGGAACCCAACAATTTCCATGGACATAGATGCTCTTTCCTCACATCAAGACTTCAACATAGTGGTTAGAGCATCTCACCAGTAATTGAAAGGTTGCTAGAATGAATCCACAAGTAAGCAAGGTGAAGATACTTGAGCAGGGCAGTTAACCCTAATATCTCCCTGGTTGTTCCTGAAAATGTGAATGTATGTGTGTTCAAACCAATGTTCGAACCAAACTAAAATATCGAAATCATAATGTATGGATTATTAAAGGTACAAAATATTGTTTGTAAATGAAGTGCAAATTATTGTTATATTTTGATATATAAAAAATTATTGCATTGGTACTATTGACAAAAATGATAGCATTTTAAAAGATTGCCTGGGTAAACAAAATCTAAGTTTGGATTGCTGTAATGTAATAAACCAAGGAAAGCAATTTGTAATTTTGGTAAACTATCCCTTTAATGCTTACCTGTTTTGTGTTAAAAATAACTGAGATGTACTAAAGAAACAAACCACTCATTGAGAAGTGGTACTAAAGGGTACCTGTAGGGCATGCAGAGGGATTGTGAGTTTGTGTATGTCATTCACTGCTTTCTGTTGCCGAGCGCTCAACGAATGTGCGTGATCCTCATCAGCAAAAGGAGCTGCTGGTCACAGAGTTCACAGTCTGCTGCAGGCAGGGAACTTGCTAATTGCTTGTACGGGGAACCAGGAAATCAATACCGCGCTTACTATCCACTCTGCTGAGGGACAGAGTGGTAGAAAGCCACATGGTCTCATAAAAAACTTGTACTCAGCCTTAATGACACATAATGGTTGGTCCTGCCTGGTGCAACATGGTCCTAGCAGGTAGAAGCCACCAATGAAATTGGCACGAGGAATGTGTTGATGGTCCAAGAAGGTCAAAGCAGTAATTATTTTATCAGAGAACTAAATGTTAAATGAACCTGCTGTCTGCAGCAAGATTTCAGTCTCTATCTCTCTGGGACCTTGGCTAGTGAATATCCAGTTGTGTGGATCTCATCAGGAAGAACTGTTAAGGACCACCAACTAAGGGCAATGCAAATGAAGAAACAAGTGAAGCCTTCTCATGGACTTACAGTGTTCTCGGAAAGTATTCAGGCACCTTCATTTTCTCCGCATTTTGTTGTGTAAAAGATTTAATTTTTCATTTATAATTTATGATTTCTGGCTGTCAATCTACACACAGTAACCCATAGTAAAAATGCGTAAACATGTTTCTAGAGTTTTTAGCCATTTAATTTAAATTTTAAATGGAAATATAAGTGTTCCGAACAAATTAAACTACATGAATTCTGGGTTCTGGGTTCATCATTGAGATATCTCTAGAACCTCAGATGTGTGTCATGCGAGCCTACAGGCGCGCATCGTCAGTCTCTCGTCTGTTTTCGAGGGAGGACCTTCAAAACTGTGGTACCAGTGGCTGGAGGGTTGTAACCCAAGGGCTTGGCTCCTGAGGTCCAATCTGTCAGCAGTTTGCTAGTGCATCCTCGAAAAGTGTTTCTACACATTTAGGTCTGAGCATTTCAGTCTTCGTGCCATGGCAAAAGATTTACTCGCTTTTGAAAGTCAATCATTCATTCTCCAAGTACACCTGGCAGGGCATTTTTAAGGGTGCACACTGTTTGCTGTCATGGCTCCCAGCTTAAGTCATTGTATGCTGCCTTGACTTTAACACCTGAAATTCAGAGCTTCCTTTTCATAGCCTTGAAAAGCACAACTGTAGGGTACATTCCAGTGTGGATAATTTAAGAGCGCATTTCCAATAGTGTGTATAATCTCATTCTCTCATTCATGGAACATCTTTTACAGCCATAACTATTTTTTGAAGAAATTGGGTTACAGTTGTTGAGGAGGCCTGTCGGCTAGTAATATTGCATCTAGTTACTGACAGTCCTAAGAGATTCACACCTAGCCTGAGTGCTATGAATAGCTTGATATGTTCTCAGAGGATAGCTTGGCTGAGATTCTCTCTAATGAGGTCTGAGACAGGAAGGAAGGGATCAGGATGTCCAGAGAAATGTATTTAGAACTTAAAACTGGAGAAAAGGGTATCATTCTCTGAGTTTAAAGGTCTGGTAGATAGAAGAAAAAGTACTATTGAAATTGCTTTTACTCAAAATATTTGACCTTTAATGAATTATGTTAAAATTTCTTTAAATTGTTTTCTCTGGTCTCTGTATTTTTAAAGTTTTTTTGGAGGTCCTGATCCCATGTCAATTATTAAATCCCATGAGAAGACATATTTCCAGTTCAAGATTTTTAAAAAAATCTATAACATTCTGTAGCAAAAAAGGAAGAGGTGGGCCTTCACGTTTCCATACACAAAGAGAAGAAGAGTAGCTCAACAACAGAGACATAAATTGTGAGAAAGGCTTACTAAGAAAAACTACCAATCGGACTTACTTGAGGTGAGGAGTAGTTGGAGCACTCAACAGAAAAGGCAAAGATATATTATTTCTAGTTCAATTCAAGCTGTGCATGTATAGGCCACAAGTCAATGACGTTTCAACATCAAACTGGTGTGTTCCACATAACATTTTAAAATGTTTAAACACTACTGCCATGTCATATATATCTCGTAGCCTACTGCTACTACCATTTCAGTCAGGTGGGTTTGAGTACTACCTGAAGGTAGGGAGGGGTAGTTTCCCCAGCTCTGAACTTGTGGTGGAAGCAAGTTTCAGCTAGAAGCCAGTAGAATGTGCAGAGGTGGAGGTGAAAGGGGAGAACTTAGGAACGTTGAACACTGGACAGGCTGCAGCATTCTGGATAAGATGCAGGGGTTTATTGCACAGATAGGTAGCCCTAGAAAAGGTCAGGTGACTAGTCCATTTGTGAGATGATATATGCATGGATTAGTACCTGTGGCATGTCCTGTGTGAGATCAGGTCTTAGTTTTCTTTGTAGAGCAGATGTTCTCAAACAGTACGTGTACCACTGGTCGTACTGGTGGTATGTGGAAAACCACTGATTTATTCGAGGTGATGTATTCGGCTAACTGAATACATAGCCTTGCATGTTCATCCGTGAAGTAAAGTATTGAGTGTTTATATTGGAAAAACAACTGTTTGGCCAGTGCTGGCGTGATGTTTAGAAGGTGTCCTAGAGAGCCAATCAACTGGGTCATATCCTACAGTTTCAACAGGCCGTGTGAGGTCACTCAGGATGCCCTGCCATTTATCCCATGAAAAACTACACTGTCTAAGGCGGCTATGCTCTGGGGTGGCTAATTGATCTTTTTACCAGTCAAATAATCTCTAATGTAGATCTAATGTAAAACATAGAAGAAACATAGAACACATTGGTCAAAAGACCAATTTGTGGAATGTATTAGAATTTGTCTACTAGTGTAAGTGCAGCCATTAAATCTTCACCTCTGAACCCATTTTAGATACTGGGATTCCAGAATAATCTCTCTGGGTTATGGTAGGAAATATCTAAATATCTAAATATAATGAACAGAATTGCTGTCCCCAGTTAAATTAATTATTAAAATTGGACAGGAGAGCCGGCCCGATGGACAGGAGAGCCGGCCCGATGGACAGGAGAGCCGGCCCGATGGACAGGAGCAGGGACAGGCCGGGCAGCACGGGGCGCTGGCTGCGGCTCCTGGGCAGCACGGGGCGCTGGAAACACCTGGGGTAGGCCAGGCGTTGGCCGCACCAAGCTGGCCTGGGACTCTTCCTCCGGTGGCGAGAACCGGTACAGCGGGTCCCTGAAGCCCCACCAGTCCTCACTCCGCCCAACCTCCGGGAAGGCCCCCACCGGCCCTACCAGCGTCGTTTGCCCAGGAGCTGGCACCGGGCAGGGCTGGGGCACCTGGATCACCCCGCCTGTCAGCGTAGGTGGCAAGGGCTCATCCTCCCACCCCTCCGGGGATGGCAGCCGCACCTCAAGGTCCTCCAACTGCCCCCACAGCACCCCCCCAAAAAATGATTGGGGCTGACTCAAGGAGGTTCGATTGCGTCGCCTCTGTCGACGTTTCCTCCGGGGTCGACGCTGGGTGTGCCCGGTGTGCAGCAGGGGACAGTAGGGGTTCTCCTCCTCCTCTGTTTCGCTATCAGGCCAACAAATGAGTTCCCCTACCGTCCATCTCTGCCGTGTCCTTTGTAGGTGGTTAATTCTGTCACGAGTTGGGTTGTGAAAGGACACAGGCGCAGATTCAAATAAATGTAGGTAATCCATGTTTAATAAAAAGAAAAGACTCAAACAAACCAAAAGCAGCAACCAGTGACATGGGACATTGGACATTCCACACAGGGACAAAACCAAAAATTAACCACCACTGGCATGGCAAAAACAAGGAACTTAAATAGGGTCCCCAATTGGAGGCAACGACCGACACCTGCCTCCAATTGGGGAGACCAAAAGGATTGGAGGTGGTTAGATGTGCCACCTCCTGTCCTGTCCTGACTATGCCCCGAGCCCAGCGCAGAGATGGCTAGGGGCATAGCCAGGACATGACAAAGTGATTGTTGATTTGTCAACAGAAATGTCCTTTTCATTACTCCGGAAATTTAATTTAGATTTTGTGGATTTAATTACAAGAAATACTTCAAATTCTGTCCAAGGGTATACCAACACCTGATCTTATGGATTTACAGAACAGCATAAGATTCCCAGAAGTTTCCAAAAGATATGGTATTTAAGAGCTGAGTGGATTTGTGGTTGCGCTGAAGTGAACAGGTTGTTCTGCTTTCCCTGCCTGCTGTTCTCAACTCCTGACACCGTGTGGTCAAGGGCTGGCTACGCTGACTTTAATAATCTGCCAACAGCGATCCAAATTCTTTCAGAAGGATAGGTGAATGGATTTCGTCTTCAAATAAAGTATGTTTACAAATAGTTTTTTAGCTATTTTCTGCAATAGTTGGTTCATTTACTCTCTGATTTTGTTATAATTAATTATTATAACAAAATTATTATTATATATGATAACAAATTATCATTATTATATGAATTCCACAGGAATGGTTTTCGATAAGCAAGTCTCAATCATTTGACTTTAAATAATGACAGTGACTATAGCGATATGTAAAACATTTAAAAAGTAGATTACTATCCACAGATCTTAATAGTTAACTTCTTAATCATGACAAAATAAGCAGTAAATTCCCATTGTTGTTTAGCAAGAAGCAAAGCACAAATCAACGTATTTGCTACTTGTTAAACTCTGGTCCAAATGCAATTAGTAAATACATTCTTCAATCCAAAATTGAAAGTCTTTCAACAGGTAGGAATATCCCAATAATATCCACTGTCTTTCAAATCTGTTGTTCTTCAGCCGTTGTTCAGCAGCCGTTGTTCAGCAGCCGTTGTTCATCTGTCGCTGTTCATCAGTCACTGTTCTTCAGTCGCTGTTCTTCAGTCGCTGTTCTTCAGCCGTTGTTCAGCAGCCGTTGTTCATCAGTCACTGTTCTTCAGTCGCTGTTCTTCAGTCGCTGTTCTTCAGCCGTTGTTCAGCAGCCGTTGTTCATCAGTCACTGTTCTTCAGTCGCTGTTCTTCAGTCGCTGTTCTTCAGCCGTTGTTCAGCAGCCGTTGTTCATCAGTCGCTGTTCATCAGTCACTGTTCTTCAGCCGTTGTTCTTCAGTCGCTGTTCATCAGTCGCTGTTCTTCAGTCACTGTTCTTCAGCCGTTGTTCAGCAGCCGTTTTTCAGCAGCCGTTGTTCTTCAGCTGTTGTTCAGCAGCCGTTGTTCTGCAGCCGTTGTTCAGCAGCCGTTGTTCTTCAGCCGTTGTTCAGGAGCCTTGTTCTTCAGCCGTGGTTCTTCAACCGTTGTTCAGGAGTCGTTGTTCTTCAGCCGTTGTTCTTCAGCCGTTGTTCAGGAGCCCTTGTTCAGCAGCCTCTGTCCTGTAGCCATTGTTCAGTAGCCTCTGTCCTGTAGCCATTGTTCAGCAGCCTCTGTCCTGTAGCCGTTGTTCAGTAGCCACTGTCCTGTAGCCACTACACAATAGACAAATCCCATTCAGACATGTGTCTCTATATCACCATGTAAGATCACTTCCAAAACGTAATCATTCAAATCGTTACAACGAGCCATTGCTTGGCATATTGATAAGTTACAATGTAACGTGATAGGTACAGCATGAAGTTTTATCGAAATGAAACAAAACATGACTACATTCATTTTTCAGATCTTTCAGAAACTTGAAATAAATCCGTACTCCCACTTGGAGACTAAACGTATGTAACTGAAGAAATGCAGGGGTCCAGGCTCATATAGCATCTTTTGCCTACCAAGGTAAAGGATTGTGGCTGTAGTTTTCCTGTCTCTTGTTTGCTGTCTCTCATCCTCTCATGGGCTCCCCTCTTATGTCCTGCCAGCACCTCTCAATAAGATGGGAGTGGCGGCAGGTGTGCACATTGAGCTCTCAAGCTATTTAATTAGAACAAACCGAAAATGTTAATAATTAATTTAACTGGGGACAGCAATTCTGTTCATTATATTTAGATATAGTTAATCCTACCCGATAACCATAACCCAGAGAGATTATTCTGGAATCCCAGTATCTAAAATGGGTTCAGAGGTGAAGATTTAATGGCTGCACTTACACTAGTAGACAAATTCTAATACATTCCACAAATTGGTCTTTTGACCAATGTGTTCTATGTTTCTTCTATGTTTTACATTAGATCTACATTAGAGATTATTTGACTGGTAAAAAGATCAATTAGCCACCCCAGAGCATAGCCGCCTTAGACAGTGTAGTTTTTCATGGGATAAATGGCAGGGCATCCTGAGTGACCTCACACGGCCTGTTGAAACTGTAGGATATGACCCAGTTGATTGGCTCTCTAGGACACCTTCTAAACATCACGCCAGCACTGGCCAAACAGTTGTTTTTCCAATATAAACACTCAATACTTTACTTCACGGATGAACATGCAAGGCTATGTATTCAGTTAGCCGAATACATCACCTCGAATAAATCAGTGGATCTAGCCTAAGTCTTTTTTTGCAGAGGACAAGCAAACTATGCAAATAATCTGAATAGCTTTTTCCTTTCATTTTTTCCAGGAGTAATCAGAGTGAGAGGATCATTTGTCTCATTCTGTCCACTGCCTGCCATATAAATAAAATGGAAGCTGAAAAGCCCAAGATGTAATAGTGTTCTTTCCCTTTCTATATCCTATTGCTTTCACTTCTATTTCTACAGCTGTCACGACTAACAAAACTGAAGGAGAACACAACAAAATTCATTTCAGCGATTGAAATTGCTTGCTTTTAAAGTGGTTCTTTAAATGGCCCGTTTCTTAGATTGTTGTAGGGGTTCTAGGTCGAACCATTTCACCAAATTAAGAAGAATCTGTGTTGGCGCTGGCATTTTATTACAATAAACCCAATACTGTCATTGTTACAGCAAATAACTGAATGATGTATTCTGCTCTCTAACAAACACAGAGCAGAAAAAAGTTGAGACTGCTCCAAATCAATATCAGCGGCTCAATAGCTTTCCTATCGAATGGTTTCTAATTGACATAGCTTTATAGCAGATCGATAACTAAGTCCATTTGTTTCACAATCCTATATGATTCATTTAAGTCAGTAAACATCTGACAGTGTTCAAAATGTTCTCAATACTCCATCTCAGATATGAAGCCAGATGTACCAGAGTGTGAATGGTACTATTGTGAGATTGTTGGAGACCTAAAGTTGGTTTTAAGCTCCCCAAAAGACCGTCCATGCTGACTGGATTTCTATCAGGATAACGTAGTTGTGTGATTATGCACAGGAAATCCAGGTTTGAACCAAGCCATTAAAAATGTATTTGTTCTCAAGTGGGGTATTATAATATACTAGTGTCATGCATATGCAATTTTATAGATGATCTGTGTGAGTCTAAGGAACCTGGGGAAAAAATGAGAAATGTCTGTTTTATGAGGGAGGGGAACCGTCAGTCACAGGGGTGGGTGGGATTCTTCACAGTGATTTCCTGCTACCTAAAAAGAAACTGTTAGAAATCGGCGGTTTCGTATAGTGGTCAAATAATGTAGAACCCGTATCAAATCGAGGGAGAAGTTCGCTCAAGTTTATTGGAAAATTGCAGCACAGATGTCATTTGGTGAACGTTCCATCTTCTCACTGTAATGTTGGTTACCAGCTAGCCTATACATTAAGGGCGTTTCTAACTAAGACAATGTCTTTAGAAGTCAACCCCCCATGCCATATGACCATCGTTAACATTCCTACAGAGAGATAAACAGAGAGGTTTCTGTTGTTCTCATTATCTAGGCACATGCACTTCCAATGAAATGTACATTCATATTGTAATTGTCAATGCTCAGATTCCACAAAACCAACAAGAGGATTTGATCCTGATGATATATCAATATCACCCGACAACCTAAAATATGCCACCATTAAATTGAAATCAATGTAAGCTACTTAAAGAGGCAAATCCAACAACAGAAACCACTTTTTCCGCTATGCAGATTGAAACCAAGCATTTTTGCAGGATTGAAAATAGATACCTATTTCATCATATTTAAGTTGCCTTGTGTGCTCCTTAGATGTCTGTCATTGTTTGAAATAGTGGGATGTTTTGCTGTGCCTCAGTTTACCTGTCCTTTGTTTGTTTTTCTTTGTGTGCCAAAAGAAGCATTAAAGGATGTTCGTTAGCTCTGCGCCTCGTGTCCTGCCTACAGCATTGTGTAAATATTGATGGTTAAGTCTTATAAATATATTTTCTGGGGGACCCCCAGATCCCTGTCTGATTTGGTCCCCCCCCAATGTTGACCCCATGGCTATTGCCTTGTCCAAGGGTTAAATTGGAATTTGGAAGGTGAGGGAACTCTTGACCCTAAACGGTTGGCAGCTAAAAGGTCGGCAGCTTACTATAAATAAGTTGCTGTCCATCTTTCTGAAAGTATCACTTTTGTAAAATAAACAACCAAGGCACACTGAATAAAGTTAGTTAACACTTTATTATATGGTTTGTTTTCCCCTTCTCCAACTTACAGAATGCTGTTCCGGTCCTTTCCACCCCAATTTAATGAGGAGGGTATATTTGCAGAGCACAAGTCATTATTAAATATTGGGGTTCATGAATATTAAGTTAAACGCCCATTGACGTTTGCCATTGCTCTGTTTTTTTTGTTAAGTTTTATTAAGAGGGTCAATTATGAATATTTCAGTAAGTGCTTCCATATGACAACCTCTAGCTATATATTTAGGATAGGTAGTGTGTTCACTAAGATCGCCTATCTACCAAATTATTTATTTAAATCAGATTTTCGATTTGAATAGCTTGCTAGCAGCTAGTTACAGAACTCAAAAACACGACAACCCTTATAGCTACGTATAAAGATAGCTAGCTACGCGACGAGGCAGGCTACTTGTTAGCCAGCTCCAGTCAGTTACAGGGGGACGTTATGACTAGCTAAAGTTACATTGATGACACTGATCCACCTGGCTGTCACCACATGCAAGCAGGCAAGATCCCATATTTTGTAGCTTCATATAAACTATGTTATCATTATTTAGAGTTGTAAACAAAATTATAATTTTTTGTCTTTCAATTTCAGTTTCCCAAGATGCGTTGTTGACCTGGGGGATGCTGTTGCCTGGGTAAATGCCAACATGGGCATCTTCTGAGACCGTGTACAAGTCCTCACCCCTGAATGATGAGGAAATACAGGGTGCTGTACAGATGCACAGAAAGGCCTCAACTCTAGAGGAAGAACAAGAAGCTCTCTCCCCATTCATGTTTTTGTTAAATAATTTTGAAGGCACTGAAACATTCATGGATGAAGTGGACAAAAGAGAACTTAGTGTTAATTTTGAGCTTCTCTGTTATTTTTTTTTCTTGATGTGGATATCTATTAGCTGTCATTAAACCATGATAAGACAAGAAACATCTGTTGTTCAGCAAGAGTAAAGAGGAAAATGTGTTGGAAGTGTTCTTCTGGTTATATAACACGATAGGATGAAAACAAAGTCTACACAATCTGGGCAAAGCTGAATGCACAGTACATAAAGAAACAATTTAGTTTTGTCAGTGTTGGAATGGAATGTTTTGAATATTTGATGGAGTGATTCAATGTTTAATTGTCTAACTGGCAAATAATTTAACTGTATTTAAGTTATGCTATTAACTTTACACTTTAAGACTACATTTATTTCAATAATGTCTGTTGTGCTCTTTTGGACCTGTTTTACTTGTAATTTATGCTATCGAATAAAATTTTAGGGTAAGCGTTAAATTAAACCTCAGATAATCAATCCCAAGATACTTAACACTTTTATATTCCTCCCAACAATGTTTAAGGTCCATAACCACGTCATTACTCTAGAATTATAAAATGTGCTTGTTCCAGGCACCCCCCGAGTGAATTAATATTTCTGTAAACAGATGTTAACCGGAACTCTACGTGGTACACAGTGAAACGTGCCCCCTTTCTGCAACAGGCTATAGAATATTCAACACTTCCAGTTACCAGTTTCAACTTTCTAGAACCTTACTGTTAAAACTGAACAGTGCAAGTGAAAAGAATAAGAAAATATTACAATGATTTGCATGAGAACTAGTCAGATCTACACAGCAGAACCCACAGGTCTCTGCAAAGGACCATCAGAACAGTTTAGCTGACACTGAAGCAATTGTTCACAGGTCCACCATATAACTTACAGCACGTTCACTTTTGTGTAATATGTAAAATGCATAAATGGTAATCCTGTGAAAACGTCTGCAAAAAGGTGTTGTCGTGGAATATCACATCGATACTGATAGATTAATAACACAAAGATACCTTAATTTACAAAGTATAGAGTCATTTAATACCTTTTAACATGCTGCATGGAGAGAGTCCGCATGCATGGAATCTCTCCCGAATGAGCTGATCCCTCCTGCTTATATAGAATCTATCATTGTAATCTCAACCTATGGAAGTTAAGACAATTACTCTTACCATTGTATTACTTCCTGAGGACAAAATAAGGGCTTTAGACAACATGGCACTGAATCTTGCCAGGGCAAGTGGTACACCACAGGAGATACAGGAGGTAACACATGGTCAGGATGAATATCTTTTGGGTATAAAGTGTGGAGCAGGTACAGGAAGGGAGTCGCAGAGTTACATGACAATGGGGCCAGTAGAAACAATGGACCTCTGACACCTTGGCCTAATTGTCGCATTATTCAAGAGAGGCTTCCATGTTAGAAGTATAACATGGAAAGGATTCGAATTGAAAGGCTAGATAAGTAAAATTTCTTCCACAGTGTCTGTAACAAGGACTCGCGTGGGAGACACACGCCCTCCCCCCCGGCGTGGTATTCGCCGTGCGTTATCGCCGGCCTTCTAGTCACGCCGCTCCTCCTCCCACGGCACTGTCATGTCTTGTTATTGCACACACCTGGTGTCCATTCCCTCATTAAGTTGCCTACATTAGCTCCTGTGTTTCTGGGCATCTTTGTGAGGTATTGTTCTATGTTTGGTGTTGTCCTGGAGTAAACTCATGCACGCTTGTTTTGCGCTTGTGCGCTTTTGTTTATTGTGTGCCATTTAAAAAGGTATAATACAAAGCTACGTTAACCGCCTCCCTGCGTTCATACACACCATGACAACACCGCTGTGACAGTGTCCTGTTTCACTTTATACAATGTAGAGCTCAGATCAATTACAGTTTAACTGCACTGAGCAGCATTCTCCACCATCAACCTCCTAACGATGGCCCTCTATCATATCATAACCAAGCAAGGGCTACTCACACAAAAACTGATCGTGGCAGGCATAGCGAGTATGACTGCATGTGTACAGTATGTATGCATGTGTATTACAACAGCCCTCAGCAGCTTTCTAAACCACCCGTGTCTCATTTTTGACTGTAACCAAAACATTTAAAACCATTTTTAGAGGCACTTCAGTCTTCAAATGAATACATTTCAGTTGTACGTTCTCAAAGAATTTTAATCCTGAAACAGAATCAAATTGAATGCTGTTTCAGTCTCTGCAAATGGTCTTGGAAAAAAGTACTTCTTCATTGATACAAGCAAAATCAGACTAGAGCACTTTTTCAACATGTAGTCGAAGCAAATACACGTTTGTTTTCTATATACCTATGCTTTAACTGCTTGAAACTACTGTTATATCTTAACAAAAGATGTTGAATGAAATCACACAGACTCTGAGCTAAAATTTCAGCGTTACCTTACTCCTCATCCTCTATTATTACAATCAACGTAATGATGTCTTACCCATTCATCACACCTGGTCAAACCGTGCGCCAAACCTGAAGGTCTCCAAACTGACCAATGGTGAACATCAGTGGGCGTAACTTAATATCCAGGAACCCTCATATTAAGTAACACCCCCCACTTGTGCTCTGCACTTATAACTTGAATTTAACCCCTGTATATATCATTAGAGAAATAATTAATAAAAGTAGATGAAGGACTTAACATTGGACATCTAACACAAATCTTCATTACCCAGGTCTTGACCTTCCCACCACTATCCTTAACGGTTGGAATGTTTTTTTTATGGTTGGGCGTTTGTGGGTTTTGCCAAACATTTTTGATTGTGACCAAAAAAGTAAATTTTGGAATCATCTGTCCAGAGAAAGGACTTCCAGAAACTTTCATGTTTGTCCAGCTAGTCTCTGGTAAAGTTAAGACAAGCAGTTTGGTTGTTTTTTTAAATCAGAAATTGTTCCTAGCAACTCTTCCATGAATACAATTTAAATTCAGTATTCTTATTGTTGAAGCATGCAGACTGACCTACATTGCAGCAAGGGAAATAATGCAAATCTGCAGATCTCCAGGTGTTATGTTTTGGTTGGCATTTTCCGCATTTATTATTGTTCTTGTGGCTCTTGGGGACATTTTGGAAGGGTGTCCACTTCTGGGTCGAGTTGCTGTCATGTAGAATGCTCTCAATTTGTAAATGATTTGCTTGAAAGTGGACTAAAGGAGCTCACATATTTTTGGGATGGTTTTGTAGCCTTCTCCAGACAGATAACTCTCTCTAACCTCTTCCTGATGTTGTCTGACATCTCCTTTTCTTGTTGCAAAGTGTGCTTTCACGATTGCAAACGTGCATTCACATGCCTGGGGCTTTTGCAACATTTTGACAACGTTTGGGGTTATGGAGCAAATCATCAGACTACTACAGATTTAATGTACGCAAGTGTAGGAAAATTCAGTTTTTGGCCAACTATGTAAACTCTAACATTGATTGATCCCGCAAAATGTGTTAAATTGATTATATTCCTATTTGTTTTCTAATGCCTCTTAATATTAAAGTAATCTAAAAGTAATTCAAAGTAATCAGATTACCGTAACTGAGTTTGAGTAATCGAAAGGTTATGTTACTTATTACCAATGTGGACAGGTAACTTGTAACTGTAACAGAATACATTTAACCTACCCAACCCTGAGCATAATTAATAAGAAATATAGTCATTGACAAAGTTAGAAAAAATGATTTTTCATTGAAATAATAATTGTGTCCTTCAAACTTTCCTTTCTTCAAAGAATCCTCCATTTGCAGCAATTACGGACTTACAGAACATCCAAATTCTAGTTGGCAATATGTTGAGGTAATCTGAAAATATTTCACCCCATGCTTCCTGTAACACCTCCCACAAATTGGATTGGCTTGATGGGCACTTCTATGTACCATACGGTAAAGATGCTCCCATGACAGCTTAATCGGATTGAGATACGGTGATTGTGCTGGGCCGCTTCTTCCATAGATAGTTCTTGAATATTTTGCATCCCAGAGTTGCCTATTCACTGCTGATGTTGAGACTGGTGTTTTACGGGTACTATTTAATGAAGCTGCCAGGACCTGTGAGGCGACTGTTTCTCAAACTAGACACTCTAATGTGTTAGTCTTCTTGCTCAGTGGTTGTGGAGGCAAAAACTCGGGCCTGGGAGGAGTTCGGTGAGACCATGGAGAAGGACTATCGGCTGGCCCCGAAGAGATTCTGGCAAACCATCCGGCGCCTCAGGAGAGGGAAACAGTGCCCTACCAACGCTGTTTACAGTAGAGGTGGGCAGCTGTTGACCTCAACTGAGGATGTCGTCGGGCGGTGGAAGGAGTACTTCGAGGATCTCCTCAATCCCGCTGTCACGTCTTCCATTGAGGAAGCAGAGGATGAGGGCTCAGAGGTGGACTCGTCCATCACCCGGGCTGAAGTCACAGAGGTGGTCAAGAAACTCCTCGGTGGCAAGGCACCGGGGGTGGATGAGATCCGCCCTGAGTACCTCAAGTCTCTGGATGTTGTGGGGCTGTCTTGGTTGACACGCCTGTGCAACATTGCGTGGCGGTCGGGGACAGTGCCTCTGGGATGGCAGACCGGGGTGGTGGTCCCTCTTTTTAAGAAGGGGGACCGGAGGGTGTGTTCCAACTATAGGGGGATCACACTTCTCAGCCTCCCTGGGAAAGTCTATGCCAGGGTTCTGGAGAGGAGAATACGGCCGATAGTAGAACCTCGGATTCAGGAGGAACAGTGTGGTTTTCGTCCGGGCCGTGGAACACTGGACCAGCTCTATACCCTCTATGGGGTGTTGGAGGGTTCATGGGAGTTTGCCCAACCAATCCACATGTGTTTTGTGGATTTGGAGAAGGCATTCGACCTCGCAGCATCTTGTGGAGGGTGCTTGGGGAATATGGGGTCCTGGGTTCTTTGCTAAGGGCTGTCAGGTCCCTGTACAACCGAAGCAGGAGCTTGGTCCGCATTGCCGGCCGGTCAGACTTGTTCCCAGTGCATGTTGGACTGCCCTTTGTCACCGGTTCTGTTCGTAATTTTTATGGACAGAATTTCTAGGCACAGCCAGGGGCCGGAGGGCGTCAGGTTTGGGGACCACACAATTTTGTCTCTGCTCTTTGCAGATGATGTTGTCGTGTTGGCCCCTTCTAACCAGGACCTTCAGCATGCACTGGGACGGTTTGCAGCCAAGTGTGAAGCGGTGGGGATGAAAATCAGTACCTCCAAATCCGAGGCCATGGTCCTCAGTCGGGAAAAGGGTGGCTTGCCCACTTCAGGTTGGTGGAGAGTGCCTGCCTCAAGAGGAGGAGTTTAAGTATCTAGGGGTCTTGTTCACGAGTGAGGGAAGGATGGAACGGGAGATTGACAGACGGATCGGTGCAGCTTCTGCAGTAATGCAGTCGATGTATCAGTCTGTTGTGGTGAAGAAAGAGCTGAGCCGCAAGGCGAAGCTCTCGATTTACCAGTCAATCTACATTCCTACTCTCACCTATGGTCATGAGCTTTGGGTCATGACCGAAAGGACAAGATCCCGGATACAGGCGGCCGAAATGAGAGCCGCTGCTCCTCCACATCAAGAGGGGTCAGCTGAGGTGGCTTGGGCATCTTTTTCGGATGCCTCCGGAACGCCTTCCTGGGAAGGTGTTCCGGTCCCGTCCCACCGGGAGGAGACCCCGGGGAAGACCTAGGACACGCTGGAGGGACTATGTCTCCCGGCTGGCCTGGGAACGCCTCGGTGTCCCCCCGGAAGAGCTAGAGGAAGTGTCTGGGGAGAGGGAAGTCTGGGCATCCCTGCTTAGACTGCTGCCCCCGTGACCCGGCCCCGGATAAGCGGAAGAAGATGGATGGATGGATGGATGGATGGAATGTCCTTAATTTCTCAGAACAAGAATTGACTGATGAGTTACAGAAGACAGGTCTTTGTTTCTGGCTATTTTGAGCCTGTAATCTAATCCACAATTGCAAATTTTCCAGATACTCAACTAATTTAAAGAAGGACAGTTTTATTGCTTCTTTAATCAGCACAACAGTTTTCAGTTGTGCTTACATCATTGCAAAAGGGTTTTCTAATGATCAATTAGCCTTTTAAAATTATAAACTTGGATTAGCAAACACAATGTGCCATTGGAACACAGTCATTTACAACATTAACAATGTCTACACTGTATTTCTGATCCATTTGATGTTATTTAAATGGACAAAACAATGTTTTTTTCTTTTGAAAACAAGGGAATTTCTAAGATACCCAAAACAGTTGGCCACAGTTCCAATGGACACAAACTTAACTAAAATACTGTGAATTCTAATATAAGAGTTGACCATTTGACATTAGGATTGTTTCTGTTCAGTACCAGTCAAAAGGCTGGTTCTGCATATTATTTATTTGTTGACATCTTCAGAAGGTTCTTTGGTCTTCAGGGTGCAACATTTTCTGTTTTCTTAATGTATACTGTGTAGGCACCTGCAACTGATGTGAGATAAATAGTCAGTTAACAGTGATCAGAAGGTTGCCAATAATTTTGACCAGGCCGCTGTTTTCTTTTTTACACAAATCAAAGCACATCTGAAACTTTTTGTTTTTCACTTTCAATTTAATTTTTGAGTAATAGGGAATTCTGAATGTTGGTTGTGAAGATTTATGGTGAATATATTTTTGTCTGCAACTGTATAGTCACCCAGCAGATGGCTCTATAATTCTAACTACCCCCTAAATCTACAGTAGAAATTCAATACAGGGCTACAGATCATTAGAATCATGTGTGCTAGATACAGGGAGGGGGCAGACATCTCCCCAGGGTCCAACCACTAATAAATAGTTTAGAAACCTCTATATAATTCTTGTTCATCAACTTGATCTTATACTAAAAAATCATATTAATCTAACCTTTATTTGAGGAAAAACATTTTCCAATAAAATCGACATAACAAAGTAATTATATATTCAAAAACATGCATGCCAAACTTATTGGGACCCCTGCATTTAATACTGTGCACCCTCACTTTGTCCTCTCATATAATATTTGATGAATTAGGAGAACACATAAGAGGGATTTGATGCCGTTCCTCCATATCCTTCAGAATTCTTGTTCCTCGCTTGTGGACTCTCCTCTTTAGCTAACCCCATATGTTTTCCATGGGGTTTAGATCAGGGAACTGTAACGGCCATTGCAAAAGCTTGATTGTTTGGTCAGTGAACTATTTTTATGTTAATTTGGAGGTATGCTTTCTCCTGGTACTTGAGTCCATATTGCCATGTATCTTAACCAGGTTCCCTGGAAGTAAAACCGTCTCATTACACCACAGATCCACCAGCATACTACACCATACATAACACAACAAAGTGGCTTTTGGACCATGTCTCTTTTTAGGCCAAACACACCTCTGTTGTTTCTTGCCAAAAAGCTTGAATTTAATCTCATCAAGACAATAGGATCCGGTTCCAAAGTTCCAAAGACATTGATCAAACTAAAGGTGATTATGTTTGACTTAGTGACCGCGGAGGCTTTCTTCGAGCGACCGTTTCAAATAGCTTGTGGGCATTGAGGTGGCATGTAATCATAGTTTTGAAATCATTGGGACCCCAAGATGTAACCAACTTCTGCAATTCTTCAATTGTGGTCATTGGAGATTTTTTGGCCACTTTTACCATCGTTCTCACTGTGCCTGGGAGCGACATACGTACACGTGCATCCTTTTCTAGGCAGGTTTAACATAGCTCTAGCTGTTTTACATTTCTTCATTATTGCCCTCATTATGGATGGGTATTTTCAGGTGTGAAAATATATTTTTATAACCATTGACTTTGACATTGTCATTGATTTTAGGAATGTAAACACATTTCATTTGTATTCTCTGGCCATTCTCATGTTTATGGATGACTAAGCAAGTTTAGCCTGTCTGTCACGTTAAATTTCTACACCGGTGAAACAGGATGTGAAGGACTTAAGTGTTCCTGACCTTTTTGCATGCGACTCAAGTTATTCTTTTTTAGTTTGTTTGCCTTTGTTTGCCAAAGACTCAGAAGGACTTAAAAATGTAAAATCGGAATCTTTACCTAGGGTTTCCCAATACTTTTGAAGAGCACTGTATATATGAGCTTAGAAAGTATCCCTGTTCCTCTTTAGGGTTCCTTGTTCCTTGTGGTATTAATGACACTTATGGTGCATTCGTTTGTGTCTGTGCACACTTGTGTGAATTGGTGGGTTAACAAAGAAAGGTTAACAAAGAAAGGTAATGATTAAATTAAATGTGAAATAAAATGTGTTTTAGACAGTTGTTGTAAAAACAGAGAAGTTGTTCTTAATGACTACTTAAATAAAGGCTTATTTAGTAAAGCACAGGACTTGAGTTATGCAACGAGGCCCAGTATTCTCCAACAACACTTCCATGTGGATAACATCAGTAAAACGTCTGGGTCTCTGTGTTCTAAAACACTCCTGTGTTACTTCGCTAATTCCTTCTGTTTAGTTTACAGTCTCATCTAAATATTTCCCACCAATAGTTTAACAGAAACACAAACGACCAGGCAATTGTTGATGTAACTAATATGAATAGGTTCATACATTTTGATTCTGACAAATTAATTATTACTTTCTGAATTAATAGATTTTTTTCTTTTTATGGAATCGTGTTTTTGTATAGTGTTATTACTGATTGATTGTGTTATTTTTCAATTATAATTACTGTTACTTTTAAACTTTTAACTGCACTGTTGGGAGTTGGAAAACCAAGCATTTCATTGCCATAACTTATAAATAAACATTTGAGCTTAAACTACATGAATGAGGCACCACTATGATTTTGAGGAGATCCTTAGATAACTCAAAACATACAGTACAAGTCAAAAATGTAGTTCCAGTCAAAACACTTATCCATAAACTTGAATAGGTAAGTGTGTCCAAACCTTTTGACTGGTACTCTATGTGTCTCTACTTACACATCATATTATGTATTCATAATTATTACTCAAAATGATCCCATTTCTAAAGCAGTGAAGAGTTTGCCATGGCCCATCTAGGCAAGGCAAGTTAGATTTATTACATGGCATTTAAGTACACGTACAATCCCCCCGAAAACCCCGTCCTGGTGCTGGTGATCTACTCTTATTTCACAGTTTGAATAAATATTAGCTGTCTTTTCCAGGGTAGGGACAATTTACTTAAGGAAGTTTCACATAAGGAAGTATATTGGTTTACTATAAAAAGAATCGAACAAAGACACTTGTGTAGCAAGATCAAACAAAGGTGTTCACTCTGTAAGTATTGAGATTCTTTTGAAATAACTCAAACACTAACATAATGTGAAAGATTATGATGAAAGAATGTGGGGAGTAGTATTTTACTGAGAAGTGACACTCAATAACTGGCCTGATTCCATACAAAGACAATGGAAATTTTTCCATTCCAGTCATTTTAAAGTTCTGGTTATACTTGTATTTTTTGTTTTTGTTTGTTGGTATGCATTTATTGGGATTTTATTAAGATTTTTCTTTTGCATGTGTTGCTTTTTGCTGGACCGGGTAATTGGAGCCGGCCAAGAAGAGTCAGTCACTCACTCACTCTTACTGACTGACTACCCATGGTAAAATAGCGTAGTGGTTAGAGACGCGGCCTACCACGTAGGCGACTGGTGTTTGATCCTCATACGTTTCCTGTAGTTCTTGACCAGGTTTGCACACTGCAGCAGGGATTTTGGCCCACTCCTCCATACAGACCTTCTCCAGATCCTTCAGGTTTTGGGGCTGTCGCTGGGTAATACAGACTTTCAGCTCCCTCCAAAGATTTTCTATTGGGTTCAGGTCTGGAGACTGGCTATTCCACTCCGGGACCTTGGCCACTCCCTAGTTGCCCTGGCTGTGTGTTTAGGGTCATTGTCATGCTGGAAGACCCAGCCACGACCCCTCTTCAATGCTCTTACTGAGGGGAGGAGGTTGTTGGCGTTGTTCTTGGAGTTGTACTCATCCTTCTTCTTCCTCCAAACATGGCAAGTGGAGTTTAGACCAAAAAGCTTTATTTTTGTCTCATCAGACCCCATGACCTTCTCCCATTCCTCCTCTGGATCATCCAGATGGTCATTGGCAAACAGGCTTGGACATGCGCTGGCTTGAACAGGGGTACCTTGTGTGCATAGTGTGTTACTAATGGTTTTCTTTGAGACCCTGAGTCCCAGCACTCTTCAGGTCATTGACCAGGTCCTGCCGTGTAGTTCTGGGCTGATCCCTCACCTTCCTCATGATCATTGATGCCCCATGAGGTGAGATCTTGCATGGAGCCCCAGACCGAAGGAGATTGACCGTCATCTTGAAATTCTTCCATTTTCTAATAATTGCGCCAACAGCTGTTGCCTTCTCACCAAGCTGCTTGCCTATTGTCCTGTAGCCCATCCCAGCCTTGTGCAGGTCTACAATTTTATCCCTGATGTCCTTACACAGCTCTCTGGTCTTGGCCATTGTGGAGAGGTTGGAGTCTGTTTGATTGAGTGTGTGGACAGGTGTCTTTTATACAGGTAACAAGTTCAAACAGGTGCAGATAATTCAGGTAATTAGTGGAGAATAGGAGGGCTTCTTAAGGAAAACTAACAGGTCTGTGAGAGCTGGAATTCTTACTGGTTGGTGGGTGATCAAATACTTATGTCATGCAATGAAATGCAAATTAATTATTTAAAAATCATACAATGTGATTTTCTAGATTTTTGTTTTAGATTCCGTCTCTCACAGTTGAAGTGTACCTATGATAAAACTGTTGTTGGTTTGAATGTTAGCTCATGTAAGGAACTAGTTTCAAGATCCATGGAGTTTCGACTAATTGGTTCAACAATTCAGACGTAAACAAACACCTCATCTCTATACATGTTTTACGGGCAACAACACCTGCTTTTTAAATAGCATACTGGTTAAAGACCTAGTCTGCCACATAGGAAATCGCAGATCGAGTAGAGCCAGAACAACAATATTCATCTAATTGCAGGCTGGCAGAATTAGGCGTGCCTGGTTCCTTTTCTTGTTTTGTAGTTTGCTTTTGTGTGCCACAGGTGAGGTATTCAGGGGAGATGTGGTAATTAGTTGAGTTTTTTGGGGGGGGTCTGGTTGGTAGTTAGTGGACTGTAGACGTTGAGATGTTTTTGTGAAGTGTGTGTAGTTAGAGGACGAAAGAGGGTGATTTTGGGAAGTTTGGTGGGCAATTAGTGGACTGGGGGTGGAGTGCTCTGTGGGTGGAGGATTCTGGGGAGGCATGGTGGGTAGTCTGGGGGACCATGAACCTTCTGCCCCTTCTTCCCCTGCGTGGATTTGTCATTTGTAAAGTCAATGATATTACACTGTTGAAAAAAATGGAAAAGAAAGGTATAACAAAATGGTAAGGGGATAAAAATAACACAAAATGTAATGTTGCCCATTGTGTAAGGGCAAAGGTTATGATTTTTGCAGTTCTCCAATTGAAATGCATTGACAATGTTTTATAGACTGCACATGGCTGTGGATCAAAGGTTTGGTGGTTTCATTTGGATAGAACATACTGTCTTTGACTTCATGGTCCTATGTCAATATTATTGAGATATTGTTTGATTAAGCATATAAATCAAAGCTTTATGCATTTTCTTTCAACTGACAGTTTTGTTTCTGCTTGTAAAGGTAGTTAATAGTTAACTTAAAACCTGTAATGCTAATCGCAATGTTGTTTACCAAAGATTTGGGAAAGTATATAAACAGAATAAACACTCCCAGTTGAAATCCAGAACACTCACATCTTCAGAATTGTAAGTCACAAATATCAGCCACTGTAAAAATACAGTTGGTAATGGTTTCAATTATGTGCTTATTTTTATTCCCGCCAAAATGTTATGATTTTTCTGTGGTATAAATAATTAATATATAAGACATGTATCTGTGTATCAACACATTTCTTTCAGTTAACTCCAGTACTGTCCTAAACCTTTTCCTCAGGTTTGCATTTGACCAGAAAGATGCTGAACTTGATGATCAACTCTGGAAATCTGCTGCTGCTGCTCATACAGGTTACCACTGGTCAGACAACAGGTAACAGTGTCTTGGTCATTCGGTTTTTTTTGTGTTTCAATGTGAGTAATGTGATACTCCTGAGTTTATTCTGAGAAGAATTATCTTCTTATCGTGTAAGTACTTCACATTGATTACAAAATCAGATGTGAACCCTGTGTAATGGATTGATTGGCGTAAGTGTCTGTAGTTTCCAGTCTAATATCTACTGAATGTAACATTTTAACAAAATAAAACAAATGGTGCAAGCAATGAAAGAGCAAGAAAAATGAAACAGTCAATCCAGCCAGATAGGTGGGAAGTCGTTTTCGCAGCCCTTGAACCCTCAAAAAGATTACTGGAAAGGACAGATCTGCAGGTGGGCCGAGCTTGCCCAATGCTAATGCCTCAACCAGGCCAACAGCTTCCATTCACCTGTCAAGAATTTCCAATCCAGTCTTGTTTCTGCAACTGTGAGGGTAGATTTGTTGGCGACAGCATCACTTTTTATAACCTTGTGGCAAATGAAAAATATAAATTGCCATTATACAAAGTAAAACGTTTGCCCTGGAGCATATCATTTTTAAATAGCAAATATTTGCTTTGGAGTATATATATATTAGATTTTTCCATGAATGTGAGACAATAATAATAATATTCAATGATATATATTGTAATATAAATTATATTATATAATTTTCACAACATTTAAGCAATGCTTAACAATATTTCAGATTGATATGATTTAGGACAATTAGTCTTAACACCAGGAAAATTTTGCAGAAATGATGCTTGAAATAAAATGCCTGCTACTGTTATATTTTTAAGTAAAAAAAACTTTTATTTTATAAATGAATCAAAAATGCTGGGACAAATAGAAGAGGGCAGGAAATGTACAAGTATTAATTAAAATGTATGTTACAATTCTAAATGAGCAATGAAGGCAAATGGAGGAGCGCAGAAAATGTACATATTTACAAGTATTAAGTATAAGTATGTGTGGGTAGGAATGAATAGTTGTGCGCTGAGCCAAATGCAAGTACAAATGACAATTCTGACTGTGCAATCGAGCAAGTTGGTGGTGTAAGGTAGTCTGTGCAACTGAAATGCAGGTAGAGCAGCAATGAGGTTCCCGAAGTAGACATGTGCATGTAACATCTGAAAAAAAGAAAAGCACATTTAAGCCAAATTTAAGTTGCAAGGAGGCATATGCAACTGAAATGCAGGGAAAGCAGCAATGAGGTTCCCGAGGTAGACATGTAGTACAAGGGAGTAGTGCAACAAGGTCCCTGAGAGGCAGTACTAAGCTGTGGGTGGGTGGGTATGGTTAGTGATGGGATGGGTCACAGAGTTCAACAGGGTCACAATAGATAAGAAGAAGCTGTTCCCAAGCCTGCTGGTAAGGGAATGAAGAGACCTGTACCACCTGCCTGATGGTAGGAGGGCAAACAGTTTGTGGCATTGGTGTGAAGAGTGTGTGATGATGCCCTGTGCAGACACTGCTTGCACTGAAAGTCCACTATGGCTGGAAGTTGGGCACCAGTGATGTTCTGGGCGGTTTTCAACACCCATTGTAGGGCCTTCCGGTTGGCCACACAACACTGTGGAACAGTTTGTCAAAATGCTCTTGAATGTGCAGCTTTAGAAGTTCCTGAGGATCTGGGAAGACAAGCAGGCCTTGTTCAGCCTCCTCAAAAGGTACAGGCAGTGCTGCGTGTTTTAGACCAGACAGGCACTGCTGCGTGTTTTAGACCAGGCAGGCAGTGCTGCGTGTTTTAGACCAGGCAGGCAGTGCTGCGTGTTTTAGACCAGGGCTGAGGTGCTGAGGGTCCAGGAAACGTCCTCGGAAATGTGGACACCCAGGAATTTGAAGCTGGACACACACTCCATGGATGAGAACTGGGGCGTGACTGCAGCCTTTAGACTTCCTGTAATCCACAATGATCTCCTTGGTCTTCTTTGCATTGAGGTCCAGGTTGTTGTCAGCACACCATACCGCCAGGCACTTGACCTCCACCCTGTAGCCTGACACTTCATTATTGTGGGGCTGAGTGTGACAGGTCATTCAGGCTAGACGCAGTCGACTGCTTCGGCACTGGCACAATGGTTATGGTCTTGAAGCACGTTGGGGCAACCGTCTGGGCCAGTGACAGGTGGAAAAAGTCATTAGAGACAGGAGCCAGCTGCCCAGCACATGCTATGAGCGAACGCCTGGGGACGCCATCAGGACCAGCAGCCTTGCGTGCATTCACCCTGCTCAGTTCAGACAGCACATCTGCGATGGATAGTCTGGGGGCGGGGGTTTGTTGGGGAGAGTTCAGCTTAAAACGGGGAGTTCAGGCTCTTTGTTGTCCCTGTCGAAGTAGAACCTGTTTAACTTGTCGATGACGGAGACTTCGCTGGCTGTGGGGGTGGGGTTCTTTGGCCGGTTGTCAGTGATGGCTTGAGTGGCAAACAAACTCCAGTCTTTGTGTTGAAACTGGTGCTGTAGAAGTGAATCTGATCCCTCTGGCCACACTTTGACTGTCCTCACTGATGGTTTCACACATTTAATGAGGGGTAAATACTTCAGGAGTACAAACAGTGAAAGATGGTCAGACTGTCCCAGATGGGGGAGGGGAATGGCTTAGTAAGCCTCTGGAATGTTTGCATACACATGCTCTAGTGTATTGTCTCCACTGGTGGGGTAGGATACATTTTGATGGAATTTGGTGGACAGGTAGCCCTCCGTAGCCATTGATGATGACATGCTACTGTGACTGCAAATTGTTTCATTGATGGCCCGCTGGCGGCAGACACTTTGACAAAACAGAAGCAGAGCTCCTGTTAGCCACTATCTTCCCACAGGCCTGTCGCTGTCCCCCAGCTCTTAACCTGCGAGTCAGCAACACTCCAGCTGCCCGCAAGAGGCAATTAAAAAAAAATATCATTACCTGCTGCCACCTATTGTTTATATATTTATATATTTTAGCATTGTTTTAACATACCCTTTTTGAAAAGGTGTGTGAAGACAAAAAACGAATTAATGAATAGCATAAAATTTAAATGTTTTAATTTATTTGCATATTAGTAGGTTACATTGTAACACAAGTGAACGTTAAGTGCTAAGTCAAAAGTAAACTAAATATGGATAAACGTAGTCACAGACCCTGTTTCAAACATTGAAAAAGCATAAGAGCAGAATAATTGAAGTGTAGGAGCAGTATTAACATTATAATAACAGATTACATGAATTTGCTTTGTTCTGGTAGACCTTAGATCACCTCTAGAAAAACTTGAAGAAAAGGTATGCAAACAAACTGCAAGTCTTAGGCACTTGTCACCCATATACAGCACCCACTGTGTTATATACATTGTTAGGAACAGAGACATCCCTGCCGGAACTGAACTTTGGGGATGTGTACTTACCTTGTGGAGAATCCATCCCCCAAACACTGCTACCAAAATGCAAGTGTACAAATGTACAGACGGCTATCTGTACTTTCAATTAGGGAGGGTCAATAATGCAATGGTTTGGGAGGTGAAGGAGAAGAAATTATTCATTGTCAAAGCGAAGTAGAGTGCTCATTAACCTAAATTACTGTTTGTTCTATGGGTGGTCAGTGTAGTGTAGTGCAGCCACAATCACTAACGTTAGGCCATTGGAGTTGGTTGCATCAGTGCAGATGAAAACAGACCATTGCCATTCATTACAATGATTACATGTAGATATGATTACAAATACAATATATATGTGATTAGTGCATCCAGTGGAACTCCAACTATCTGGCATTTAGTATTTTTAGTAAAAATAGTTTGAGTTGTCCATGGTGGTCAATGAAAGGTGACTTTGTTTTGCCCGCCAAGTGGGCCTTCCCCATATGTAGTGATGTCACGTGAAATCACTTTCAATAGAAAGTCACCACCCCCTTTCAAAATGTTCACCTTTTGTTGCCTTACAGCCTGAAATGGAAACACATTAAATCAGAAATGTTCCAGTTTTATTTGCACACAGTAACCCACAATATTTATGTGAAAAAAAAAATCTAAAAAAGTCTGAAAATCTATTTTAATTTAAACAGTAGAATACCTTACTTGGATAAATGAACACCCCTCTTAATACCACAGCCATGAGTCTCTTTTAATACATCTATACTAACTTGGTTAATCTAGACTGTGCAATATTTGCCCATTCTTCCTTGCAGAATTGATCAAACTCATTCAAATTGTAAATCAGATGTGGGTGAAATTAGACATCAGATGAGAATGACTAGACTTGTTCAAGATGACAGAAAGGCCACAAACAGTCAAATACAGTTGTGCTCAAAAGTTTGCATACCCTTGAAAAATTTGTAGTATATGTACCATTTGTAAAGAAAACATGAGTGAGCAGGCAAAACACATGTTTTTTATTCCTTGTGGGATTCACATTCAACTGTGGGTCATAACAGAATGGCACAATCATAAAATAAAACATGGGAACAAAGAAAAAAATGAACTGACCCCTTTTCAAAAGTCTGCATACCCTTAGTTCTTAATACTGTGTATTGCCCCCTATAGCATCAATGACAGCATGCAATCTTTTGTAATAGTTGTCTATGAGGCCCCGAATTCTTGCAGGTGTTATAGCTGCCCATTCGCCTTGACAAAATGCCTACAGGTCATGCAAAGTCTTTTGTCGTCTTGCATGAACCGCATGTTTGAGATCTTACCAGAGTGGCTTGCTGATTTAAAGGTCAGGACACTGTGATGGCCACTCCAGAACCTTCAACTTTTTCTGTTGTAACCACCGAGGGTCAACATGGCCTTGTGCTTAGGTACATAGTCATGCTGGAATGTCTAAGAGCATCCCATGCACAGCTTTCATACAGAAGAATGCAAATTGTCTGCCAGTATTTTCTGATATCATGCCTCAATCATCTTGCCATAAATTTTCACAAGATTCCCTGTGCCTTTAGAGCTCACACCCCCCCAAAACATCAGTGAGCCACCACCATGCTTCACAGTGGGGATGGTATTCTGTTCCCTATAGGCCTTGTTGAACTCTCTCCAAACATTTGGGTCTCGTCATTCCAAATTACAGTGTGCCAAAGGTTGTGAGGCGTGTCAAAGTGTTGTCAGGCATATTGTAACTGAGCTTTTTTGTGGCACAGGCACAGTAAAGGCACAGTAAACCACAGTAAAAGGGCTTCTTTCTGACAGCTTGACCATGCAGCCCATTTTGGTTCAAGTATCATTTTATTGTGCTCCTTGAAACAATCTTTCTTGGTCTACGTGACCTTGGCTTGATATCAATAGATCCTTGAATTTTCCACTTCTTAATAAGTGATTGAACAGTACTGACAGGCATTTGCAAGGCTTTGGATATATTTTTATATCCTTTTCCATTTTTATTAAGTTCCATTACCTTGTTATAAAGATCTTTTGACAATTATTTTCTGCTCCCCATGGCTCAGTGTCTACTCTGCTTAGTGCATCCACGTGAGAGCTAACAAACTAATTGACTATTTATACACAGACACTAATTGCAATTTAAAATGCCACAGGTGTGGGAATTTCACCTTTAATTGTCATTTCCACCTGTGTGTGTCACCTTGTGTGTCTGTAACAAGGCCAAACATTCAAGGGTATGTAAACTTTTGATCAGGGCCATTTGGGTGATTATGATTTAAAAAGGAGCTAAACAACTACGTGATAATAAATGACTTCATATGATCACCATCCTTAAATAAAAGACTGATCGGTCATATTTTCAAAATCAATGCCAAAAGTTCACAATTTCTGCCAGGGTATGGAAACTTATGAGCACAACTGTAATCATTCTTTGCAAAAGTGGTGTCCAGATAGGCATCTTTCCTGACACTAGATAGGTATACCTAATAAAGACCCAGCAACTGGGTAAAAGCTGAATGTCTCTCCAAGATGAAAGCTAAATAAAAGACATCATGAGCAAACAAATGAAACTTTCCAGGAGCTCACTGACTTTAGAGTCCATAAAAGTGACTTGATTCTGATTTGGACATACATGCAGTCACAGACCCTGTCTATTCTTAATTTCACATTGAATATGCTATTCAAAAAATAGAAATAGATAGGCAGTCATCTACTGCACATACCTCCAGGGCTACCATTCACCTGCTGCTACGGTGAATAACTAAAAAGAAACATTTCATGAATAATAATTCATTTAAACATACACACTACACTTGAAGGAACATGCATGGAAGAATTTAATGATGTAAGAAATAAATCACTTTGATTCTTCTGATTTTATTTGTTGATTTCTTTGTCAGATGCCTCAGTCAGATTGGTGAATGGAAATAACTCCTGCTCTGGGAGAGTGGAGGTCTACTTTGGTGGTCGCTGGGGGACAGTTTGTGACGACTCGTGGGACTTGAATGATGCCCAGGTGGTGTGTAGACAGTTAGGCTGTGGGACAGCTCTGTCTGCACCAATTCAAGCCCTATTTGGACCGGGGAATGGGACAATATGGATGGATGATGTTAGATGCACAGGCAGAGAGTCTAGTCTCACACAGTGCCCTCACAAAGGATTCGGATTAAGCAACTGTAATCATTATGAAGACGCTGGTGCCGTCTGTTCAGGTAGGAGTATCATCCTTTAAACAATGTCATTGAGGTCCTGTATGGAAACAGATCCCCATCCTGGTGTCTTCTGGTTAGATAAGGGCACTAGGATTTCCCTGGTCATATGATTGGATGAGGTTGAACTCTGGGCGTTCGCTAAAAACAAAGACTTTTTTAACGTTTTAATGTCAAGCTCTCCCAAATATGATGTTGTCATTTTCAGAACCCCCTACATATTATTTCCTTCCATTAGTCACCAATCAGGTTTCTGCAAGGTGTTTATGTAGCGTGCTAAATATGCAGTCATTACCAGTGGCACTAATCCTGCAATTTTTCATTTTCCCAAAAGGCTGGAACATTATGTGGGTGATTTACTGCACATTCCATTTTAAAAGCAAGACACCTGAAGAAAAAACATTGTTAAAAAACTGTCATTAAGTTTATGTTCAAATTGATTTCTAATGTTTTTCATTGTAAAAATTCCCACACCATCGTCTCAAAAAAGCAGGGAGTGAAAGTGAGCCCTGTTTTTTAAAACCCAGAATCCTTTTCTTCACCCAACCTCTCCTATGCCTTTTCTACTTTTCAATAATGTAAGTATGTTTTTTTGCTCAAATCCTGTCTTTAGCCTCGTCAGGGGGAAGTGACACGACAGCAGCACCCCCACCTATTCATACAACCACATTGACTGGTAAGTGGAACCCCCTATTCAATCATCTTAACGTTTTGGGAGAAACTCTGCTGTTTTATTGTTTGTGTGAAATGTACTTCCAAATCAAACAGTTGTGTAACTAAGTGAATTTCATTAATGACGTAACAAGAAAATCCTTCTTGTTCTTCTTTACACATTTGTTTGTAATTTTGACTTCTTCGTCAGACGCCCCAGTCAGATTGGTGAATGGAAATAACTCCTGTACTGGGAGAGTGGAGGTCTACTTTGGTGGTCGCTGGGGGACAGTTTGTGACGACTCGTGGGACTTGAATGATGCCCAGGTGGTGTGTAGACAGTTAGGCTGTGGGACAGCTCTGTCTGCACCAATTCAAGCCCTATTTGGACCGGGGAATGGGACAATATGGATGGATGATGTTAGATGCACAGGCAGAGAGTCTAGTCTCACACAGTGCCCTCACAACGGGTTTGGTTCACACAACTGTGGACATAATGAAGACGCTGGTGCCGTCTGTTCAGGTAGGAGTATCATTCCTTGATGATCATTCTTATTTTGTATCACAGGAACTCAACCTTTCCTTTCCCAGTGATCCCCACCCAAGTCCTTAGATCATATGTTACAAAATATATATTTTTTTATACTTATATCTCAAATTACCTCAAATAGCTGTAATTTCTAGCAATATACTTCATTCTATAATTATTTAGGGCAACAGGTATCAAATCTTATACATCTTATACGTTTTTGCCGGACAGCGTAAATGGAGCCGGCCTAGAAGAACAAATGTCTCTTACTGACTGACTGAGAGAGAGAGAGAGAGAGTGAGTGAGTGACTGCCTGACTCACTAACTGATTGACTACTCCTTGTTAAGTAGCGTAGTGGTTAGAGCTGCAGACTACAGAACAACAGGCCCGGTGTTTGATTTCTGTCACCGTCAAAACACATTATGCATTAGGATTTGTTCGGGATAAACAAAAACTTTGCTGCCTACACGATTCTCTTGTCTTTTTCCTTGACGAAAAAGTCAGTTATCGTCACCTATATTGATAGTTATTGTATCAATGTCATTCACAAATGGCTAATAAGCTGTTAAAACGGTCAGTGGCAAAAGCCATACAGTTCATAGATGCTATTTGTGGAAACTGTCTGGTTAGTTGTTCTATGTTAATTTATGTCTAACCAAACTCCACCCATTTATTAAAGATGCATTCTGGGATTTCTGGCCACAGATAAGGGTTGTTGGTGATCCAAAACATGTCTCTGAAAATTGAGTCCTGTGTCTTGTATGTGTAGATACTCTAAAACACTCGCTTTCAAGGTTGTTTAAGCTTCATAGGTATTTGAGGTATGATACTAATTGTATTGCAAATATGGGGGGTTTAAAACATCGCAAATGTTGCAGAATGCATCTTTAAATAGGAATGTCAACTAATTTCTAAGATGTGAGAAAGTTTATAAATTGTTGGAAGTAATTGTTGGATGCGCGCAACTCTCACCCAGAGAAAGCAGGGTCAAGCTAGCGCCAGTGCAGCATCAGTGGGTTATATTGCTCTTGCGCCATTAGCACAATTAGATAAAACTTTGTGAATTAATGATAATGAACAATAACACAAACTTTAGGAACCCTAATCTATTGTGGTTCATGCCATATACATTTTGTGTGATAAAAGTCAGTCAAAGGATAGAAAAGTGGACCTTTTCTAAAATGTTTCTAAAAAAACTTTTCTAAAAAAAAAATCTCTGTGCTTTTTCTAAATACATGTCTTTGATAGGCAACCCGATTCGATTGGTAAACGGTAAAAACTCCTGCTCTGGGAGAGTGGAGGTCTACCACAGTGGTCGCTGGGGGACAGTTTGTGACGACTCGTGGGACTTGAATGATGCCCAGGTGGTGTGTAGACAGCTGGGATGTGGGACAGCTCTGTCTGCACCAGGCCAAGCCTTCTTTGGACCGGGGAATGGGACAATATGGATGGATGATGTTAGATGCAATGGCAGAGAGCTGACTCTTACAGAGTGCCCTCACAATGGATTTGGGTCACACAACTGTAATCCTTATGAAGACGCTGGTGTTGTCTGTTCAGGTAGGTTTAATATGGATCTTTTATTTACATGAACTACTGCAATACCGAGTCCTCTGATGATTATTAATTATGTATTGATAGAACTGACATGTTTATCTTTTTAAATGAAAGTTCCAATTCTCATTTTGACTTCAAGTAATATACAGTGATGAGCCAAAACATTATGACCACTCCCAGGTGAAGCAAATAACGTTGATCATCTCCTAACAAGGGCACATTTCAAGGTCTGGGTAGATTAGATGGTAAGCGAACAATCAGTTTTCATAGTCAACTTTTTAAAGATGGAAAAGGATATAAAGACATCCAAAGACTTGCAAATTCCAGTCAGTACTGTTCAGTCACTTAGTAAGAAGTGGAAAATTCAAGGATCTCTTGATACCAAGCCAAGGTCAGGTAGACCAAGAAAGATTTCTGCCAAAACTGCCAGAAGAATTATTCGGGATACAAAGAAAAACCCACAGGTAACCTCAGGAGAAATCCAGGCTGCTCTGGGAAAAGATGGTGTGGTTGTTTCAAGGAGCACAAATGACGATACTTGAACCAAAATGAGCTGCATGGTCGAGTTGCTAGAAAGAACCCTTTACTGCACCAGTGCCACAAAAAAGCCCGGTTACAATATGCCCGACAACACTTTGACATGCCTGACAGCTTCTGGCACACTAATTTGGAGTGATCAGACCAAAACAGAGCTTTATGGTCACAACCATATGCGCAATGTTTGGAGAAGTGTCAACAAGGCCTATAGTGAACAGAATACCATCCCCACTGTGAAGCATGGTGATGGCTCATTGATGATTTGGGGGTGTGTGAGCTCTAAAGGCGCGGGGAAACTTGTGACAATTGTGGGCAAGATGAATGCAGCATGTTATCAGAAAATACTGGCAGATAATTTTGCATTCTTCTGCACGAAAGCTGTGCATGGGACGCTCTTGGACTTTCAAGCACGACAGTGACCCTATGCGCAAGGCCAAGTTGACACTCCAGTGGTTACAGAAGAAAAAGGTGAAGGTTCTGGAGTGGCCATCACAGTCTCCTGACCTTAATATCGTCGAGCCACTCTGGGGAGATATCAAACATGCGGTTCATACAAGACGACTAAAGACTTTGCATGACCTGGAGGCATTTTGCCAAGACGAATGGGCAGTTGTACCACCTGCAAGAATTAGGGGCCTCATAGACAACTATTACAAAAGAGTCCACGCTGTCATTGATGCTAAAGGGGGCAATACACAGTATTAAGAACTAAGGGTATTCAGACTTTTGAACAGGTGTCAGTAAAAAAAATCTTTGTTACCATGTTTTGTTTTTTGATTGGGCCATTTTGTTATTACTTACAGTTGAATATGAATCTATGGAATCTGAGCATTAACAATTACAATGTGAATGTACGTTTCATTGCAGGTGAATGTGCCTAGATAATGAGAACAACAGAAACATCTCTGTTTAGATTATCTCTCTGTAGGTTGCGCTCTGATAACCCCAGGAATGTTTATATTGACCATTTGGCATGGGGGTTACTGTCTTGGAAACATGATCTTAGCTAGGTAGACTTTACTGTATACATATATCCGATTGTAAAGAGCATTACAGTGAGAAGATTTTGGACATTCATTGAAATAGGACAACTCTGCTGCATTAATCCAAAAAACACAGAATGCTTTTTTTCCCTTCATTTGTGTGGGTTCTCTGTTATTTATTCAACCACTGTACATAACTGCTTAATTCTAACATATCCCTTAAGAAATAAAAGACGTGTTTTGCCTGCTCACTTACGTTTTCTTTACAAATGGTACCTATATTCCCAATTCTCCAAGGGTATGCAAACTTTTGAGCATAACTGTAAAGGGAAATATCAATGAATATCTAAGATTTGTCAGAGGTCATAAATCACCCAACCTCTCCTATGCCTTTTCTACTTTTCAATAATGTAAGTATGTTTTTTTGCTCAAATCCTGTCTTTAGCCTCGTCAGGGGGAAATGACACCACAGCAGCACCCCCACCTATTCATACAACCACATTGACTGGTAAGTGGAACCCCCTATTCAATCATCTTAACGTTTTGGGAGAAACTCCTATATTGATAGTTATTGTATCAATGTCATTCACAAATGGCTAATAAGCTGTTAAAACGGTCAGTGGCAAAAGCCATACAGTTCATAGATGCTATTTGTGGAAACTCTCTGGTTAGTTGTTCTATGTTAATTTATGTCTAACCAAACTCCACCCATTTATTAAAGATGCATTCTGGGATTTCTGGCCACAGATAAGTGTTGCTGGTGAGCCAAAACAGGTCTCTGAAAATTGAGTCCTGTGTCTTGTATGTGTAGATACTCTAAAACACTCGCTTTCAAGGTTGTTTAAGCTTCATGGGTATTTGAGGTATGATACTAATTGTATTGCAAATATGGGGGTTTAAAACATCGCAAATGTTGCAGAATGCATCTTTAAATAGGAATGTCAACTAATTTCGAAGATTTGACAAAGTTTATAAATTGTTGGAAGTAATTGTTGGATGCGCTCTGATAACCCCAGGAATGTTTACATTGACCATTTGGCATGGGGGTTACTGTCTTGGAAACATGATCTTTGCTAGGTAGACTTCAATTTATACGTATATCCGATTGTAAAGAGCATTACAGTGAGAAGATTTTGGACATTCATTGAAATAGGACAACTCTGCTGCATTAATCCAATAAACACAGAATGCTTTTTTTCCCTTGATATGTGTGGGTTCTCTGTTATTTATTCAACCACTATACATAACTGCTTAATTCTAACATATCCCTTAAGAAATAAAAGACGTGTTTTGCCTGCTCACTTATGTTTTCTTTACAAATCGTACATATATTCCCAATTCTCCAAGGGTATGCAAACTTTTGAGCATAACTGTAAAGGGAAATATCAATGAATATCTAAGATTTGTCAGAGGTCATAAATCACCCAACCTCTCCTATACCTTTTCTACTTTTCAATAATGTGAGTATGTTTTTTTGCTCAAATCCTGTCTTTAGCCTCGTCAGGGGGCAGTGACACCACAGCAGCACCCCCACCTATTCATACAACCACATTGACTGGTAAGTGGAACCCCCTATTCAATCATCTTAACGTTTTGGGAGAAACTCTGCTGTTTTATTGTTTGTGTGAAATGTACTTCCAAATCAAACAGTTGTGTAACTAAGTGAATTTCATTAATGACGTAACAAGAAAATCCTTCTTGTTCTTCTTTACACATTTGTTTGTAATTTTGACTTCTTCGTCAGACGCCCCAGTCAGATTGGTGAATGGAAATAACTCCTGTACTGGGAGAGTGGAGGTCTACTTTGGTGGTCGCTGGGGGACAGTTTGTGACGACTCGTGGGACGTGAATGATGCCCAGGTTGTGTGTAGACAGCTGGGCTGTGGGACAGCTCTGTCTGCACCAATTCAAGCCCTATTTGGACCGGGGAATGGGACAATATGGATGGATGATGTTAGATGCACAGGCAGAGAGTCTAGTCTCACACAGTGCCCTCACAACGGGTTTGGGTCACACAACTGTGGACATAATGAAGACGCTGGTGCCGTCTGTTCAGGTAGGAGTATCATTCCTTGATGATCATTCTTATTTTGTATCACAGGAACTCAACCTTTCCTTTCCCAGTGATCCCCACCCAAGTCCTTAGATCATATGTTACAAAAAATATATTTTACATTTACCTCAAATAGCTGTCATTTCTAGCAATATACTTCATTCTATAATTATTTAGGGCAACAGGTTTCAAATCTTATACGTCGTATACGCTTTTGCCGGACAGCGTAAATGGAGCCGGCCTAGAAGAACGAATGTCTCTTACTGACTGACTGAGCGAGAGAGTGAGTGACTGCCTGACTGACTAACTGATTGACTACTCCTTGTTAAGTAGCGTAGTGGTTAGAGCTGCAGACTACAGAACAACAGGCCCGGTGTTTGATTTCTGTCACCGTCAAAACACATTATGCATTAGGATTTGTTCAGGATAAACAAAAACTTTGCTGCCTACACGATTCTCTTGTCTTTTTCCTTGATGAAAAAGTCAGTTATCGTCACCTATATTGATAGTTATTGTATCAATGTCATTCACAAATGGCTAATAAGCTGTTAAAAAGGTCAGTGGCAAAAGCCATACGGTTCATAGATGCTATCTGTGGTGGAGGTAAACTTAATAAGAAACCTTAGTCAGTTTAACATAATGCTTAATGATGTCTAGCGTAATATTCAAACTGTGATGTTAATGGGTCACAAAATGATCTAATGTCGAGACGCTATACAGACACTAGGTCAGCGTGTATTTCTGTGGTGGTGTGGCTAAAGTACATAGCCTCTCATGTGGGGGGCCATGGTTCAAATCCAATGTGGGCAACAACATTCATCACTTTCAATTGCGGGCCAGTTGAGTCAGGCGTGCCTGGATGCTTTTCTAGTTTTTAAAGAACACAAGCCCGCTTTCAAGTACCATTCACTTACACTGCCTTCAGACGTTTGTCAGACCCCTTCACTTGTTCCACATCTTGTGGTAGAGACTTCATTTATAATAGATTTTGTTTGCAGTCAATCAACACACAAATTGAAATCAAGTTTCTTTAAATATGTGTCAATTTATTGAAAACGTCATTATTACATTTATGTACCATATTTATGATATGTATTCATTATTAGAGAACAGGTGTATTGTAATAAAACATGAAAAATATAGATGCATTCACATTTATTTTGCCTCTCCCCAAAAACTCTCTGGTTAGTTGTTCTATGTTAATTTATGGCTAACCAAACTCCACCCATTTATTAAAGATGCATTCTGGGATTTCTGGCCACAGATAAGGGTTGTTGGTGATCCAAAACATGTCTCTGAAAATTGAGTCCTGTGTCTTGTATGTGTAGATACTCTAAAACACTCGCTTTCAAGGTTGTTTAAGCTTCATAGGTATTTGAGGTATGATACTAATTGTATTGCAAATATGGGGGGTTTAAAACATCGCAAATGTTGCAGAATGCATCTTTAAATAGGAATGTCAACTAATTTCTAAGATGTGAGAAAGTTTATAAATTGTTGGAAGTAATTGTTGGATGCGCGCAACTCTCACCCAGAGAAAGCAGGGTCAAGCTAGCGCCAGTGCAGCATCAGTGGGTTATATTGCTCTTGCGCCATTAGCACAATTAGATAAAACTTTGTGAATTAATGATAATGAACAATAACACAAACTTTAGGAACCCTAATCTATTGTGGTTCATGCCATATACATTTTGTGTGATAAAAGTCAGTCAAAGGATAGAAAAGTGGACCTTTTCTAAAATGTTTCTAAAAAAACTTTTCTAAAAAAAAAATCTCTGTGCTTTTTCTAAATACATGTCTTTGATAGGCAACCCGATTCGATTGGTAAACGGTAAAAACTCCTGCTCTGGGAGAGTGGAGGTCTACCACAGTGGTCGCTGGGGGACAGTTTGTGACGACTCGTGGGACTTGAATGATGCCCAGGTGGTGTGTAGACAGCTGGGATGTGGGACAGCTCTGTCTGCACCAGGCCAAGCCTTCTTTGGACCGGGGAATGGGACAATATGGATGGATGATGTTAGATGCAATGGCAGAGAGCTGACTCTTACAGAGTGCCCTCACAATGGATTTGGGTCACACAACTGTAATCCTTATGAAGACGCTGGTGTTGTCTGTTCAGGTAGGTTTAATATGGATCTTTTATTTACATGAACTACTGCAATACCGAGTCCTCTGATGATTATTAATTATGTATTGATAGAACTGACATGTTTATCTTTTTAAATGAAAGTTCCAATTCTCATTTTGACTTCAAGTAATATACAGTGATGAGCCAAAACATTATGACCACTCCCAGGTGAAGCAAATAACGTTGATCATCTCCTAACAAGGGCACATTTCAAGGTCTGGGTAGATTAGATGGTAAGCGAACAATCAGTTTTCATAGTCAACTTTTTAAAGATGGAAAAGGATATAAAGACATCCAAAGACTTGCAAATTCCAGTCAGTACTGTTCAGTCACTTAGTAAGAAGTGGAAAATTCAAGGATCTCTTGATACCAAGCCAAGGTCAGGTAGACCAAGAAAGATTTCTGCCAAAACTGCCAGAAGAATTATTCGGGATACAAAGAAAAACCCACAGGTAACCTCAGGAGAAATCCAGGCTGCTCTGGGAAAAGATGGTGTGGTTGTTTCAAGGAGCACAAATGACGATACTTGAACCAAAATGAGCTGCATGGTCGAGTTGCTAGAAAGAACCCTTTACTGCACCAGTGCCACAAA